>NW_027494208.1:0-307171 GCF_021521415.1 Bidens hawaiensis
CACATTTTCCGGATTATACCATTAAAAGAGTAAGGCTTGATAATGCGGGAGAATTTACATCACATGCTTTTGATGATTATTGCATGTCTGTGGGGATTGTTGTAGAACACCCTGTTGCTCATGTACACACACAAAATGGCTTAGCCGAGTCGTTGATCAAACGCCTACAGCTAATAACTAGACCATTAATAATGAGGACAAAACTCCCTGTTTCTATTTGGGGTCATGCAATTATGCATGCTGGATCATTAATCCGCGTGAGACCAAGTGCAAATCATAAATACTCCTCCCACACAACTTGTTTCTGGAAATGAGCCAAATATCTCTCATCTTAGAATTTTTGGTTGTGCTGTGTATGTTCCTATTGCACCACCACAACGCACAAAAATGGGTCCCCAAAGAAGGTTGGGAATATATATTGGATATGAAACATCTTCCATCATAAGATACCTTGAACCTTTAACAGGTGATGTATTTACAGCACGTTTTGCTGATTGTCATTTTAACGAGACAATGTTCCCGACATTAGGGGGAGAAATGAAAAGGCAAGAAAGAGATATATCATGGTGTGTGCCATCATTGTTACACCTAGACCCAAGATCAAAACAAAGTGAGACAGAGGTTCAAAAAATAATACATCCACAAGAAATTGCAAATCAGTTACCTGATGCATTTACTGATATAAACAGGGTCACTAAATCTCATATACCAGCTGCTAATGCTCCAGCTCGAGTTGAGATTCCAAGCAAGCAAAACCATAATAATGCACCTCATGAATCTCAAAAACGTTTAAAACGTGGAAGGCCAATCGGTTCAAAGGATAAAAATCCTCGAAAAAGAAAGGGTTCTGAGAAGGATACTGACCCTAAGGAAGGAATGATTGACAAAACCTTTCCTCAGGAAAGAATAAATGATATAACATTTTCTCAGGAAGAAATAAATGATTCCAATAAAGAATTGTCAATAAACTATGGTAAATCACATATAATGTGGGATCGAGATGAAATGGAAAATATTGATGATATATTTTCTTATTCTGTGGCAAGCGATATCATGGAAGAAAATGATGACCCTGAACCAAAATCTATAGATGATTGTAAAAATCGACAAGATTGGAACAAATGAAAAGATGCTATGCAAGCTGAATTAAACTCACTAAACAATCAAAAGGTTTTTGAACCTATTGTCATTACACCAAAGTCAATGATACCTGTAGGATATAAATGGGTTTTTGTGAGAAAACGAAATGAGAAAAATGAAGTTACAAGATATAAAGCAAGACTTGTAGCTTAAGGTTTTTCTCAGAGGCCAGGAATTGACTATGAAGAAACGTATTCTCCTGTCATGGATGCTATTACGTTTAGATATTTAATCAGCTTAACAGTCTTTAAAAATTTAGAGATGCGCCTTATGGATGTTGTCACAGCTTACTTGTATGGATCACTAGATAGTGACATCTATATGAAAATTCCCGAAGGATTTAAACTCCCCGATGCAATAAGCTCAAAGCCTAAGGAAATGTATTCCGTCAAATTATAAAGATCCTTGTATGGACTGAAACAATCTGGAAGGATGTGGTACAATCGTTTGAGTGATTATTTGATAAGCAAATGATACACAAATAATCTTATTTGTTCATGTGTCTTCATCAAGAAGACAGCATCAGGATATGTGATCATAGCTGTGTATGTTGACGATCTAAATTTAATTGGGACACAAAAAGAAATTAATGAAGCAATTGCTCTTTTAAAGAAAGAATTCGAAATGAAAGATCTTGAAAAAACCAAATATTGTCTTGGTTTACAAATTGAACATATGCATAATGGGATACTTGTGCATCAGTCAACTTATACTGAGAAACTCTTAAAACGTTTCAATATGGACAAAGCAAATCCTTTAAGCACACCGATGGTTGTTAGATCACTCAATGTTGACAATGATCCATTTCGTCCTTCCGAAGATAATGAAGAGATTCTTGGTCCCGAAGTACCATACCTCAGCGCAATTGGAGCACTTATGTATCTTACAAACTGTACAAGACCTGACATTTCTTTTGCAGTTAATTTATTGGCAAGATTTAGTTCATCCCATACTAAAAGACATTGGAATGGCATTAAACATATTTTTCGGTATTTAAAAGGAACTGTTGATTTAGGTTTATTTTATCCTAACGATTCAAAAGAAGGGTTAGTTGGTTATGCAGATGCAGGTTATTTATCTGATCCCCATAAAGCAAAATCTCAAACTGGATACGTATTTAAGAATGGAGAAACTGCGATTTCATGGCGTTCTCAGAAACAAACACTCATTGCAACATCTTCAAATCATGCTGAAGTCATTGCATTGCATGAAGCTTCAAGAGTGTGTATGGTTAAGATCTATATCACGACACATATTAATTTCTTGTGGACTAGAGAAAGATCGAATTCCAACTCCTATCTATGAAGATAATGCAGCTTGTGTCTCGCAAATGAAGGAAGGATATATCAAAAGTGACAGAACAAAGCATATACCACCAAGATACTTTGAGTATACTCGATACCTTATTAAAGACAAACAGGTTGAAATGAGATATGTCCAGTCTAGCAACAACTCAGCTGATCTTTTCACAAAAGCGCTTCCCACAGCAACATTCAGGAAACATGTTCATGATATTGGCATGCGCCATGTACGAACAATGTAACGACCTGCAATTTGAGGGGGAGCTATATACTGCACTCTTTTTCCCTTAGCTAAAGTTTTTTCCCATTGGGTTTTCCTTTAGCAAGGTTTTTAATGAGGCAGTACTTCAAGACCCCGACGTTTTGAAATGGTGTCATCCAAGGGGGAGTGTTATGAATTATTGATGGATGATGGATGACACATTTGTCAAACATCTTTAGTCACACGAACACTCCAAATGAAATATAATAGTGGAGATTGTCGGTAGATTTACTTTTTGAATAGTAGATTTGATATTATAAATAGCATGTATTTGTAACGAAGTTATCCATCCCCGGTAGAACTAACAATTCACATATATCTCTTCATTCTCTTGTCTCTTAGATATAATAAAGTTCAATTATTACTTCAATAATCTTGTTATAGTTAGAGCTAATATTATAACAACTTTTAAGTTTTAAGAGGTATTTTATAACATTGTTCAAAGAATAGTTAACGTTATTGCTGGTATCAAAAGTTGGTATCAAATACTAACTTTTACGTAAAAACTGTAGAAATAACTTACCGTAGTTATTATTACTTTACACCTTTTGAACTAAAGGTAATATTACTAATTTATTTTGATATTCACTACTTCAAAACAGTTAAGCTAATCATAAATACTTTAATTATTTATATATTTAGTTTAGCATATGAATTTCATTTGTACGGAAAGTTAACATTAAATCTCACCGATGGCTCTTGACATGGCGAGAACACCGAGAACTCTAGCACCTTCCCAATATATCACTCTCCCGCCTGCAGCTTGAATCCGATTAAGTTCATCTGGACGATCCGGCTACATACATAGAAACATATCAGAACTATAAAATATTAATCCAAACATACAATTTTATATATATAATTTGGATTAAATACAAATAAAATTAATGTGCTAAACGTGATAATCAAGTAGAGACTCATTACATAATTACCTTACATGTATATATAATTAATCAACTTAATTCTCACGTTTAGCACGAATTTGTACGTGACTAACAATTAATAATCACTAACAAACAATTAAGTAACCAACCTTGTGATCACTTGATAGAGGAACCGCTTTACCATTTCGACAAAGAACAGCTCTTGAATCCCCACAGTTCGCAACAATAATTTTATCCGGTGTGGTGATTGCAACAACAGCAGTTGATCCAACCGCATCAGAGTCAGGAGCTTGAAGCTCACACCGGCAGTTACCACCGAATGTGCCTTTGTTCAAGTCGGTCACTTCTTTATCCATTCGGTTAAAGCTTCGCTCCATCGTCTTCGTCCATTCGGTTAATTCGAGCTTTTGGTTCAATTCTTCTTTCACTAACACGTGCAATCGATCCTTACACCTCGTTGCCACCTGTCATAATTAAACAAAAAGTTCTATCACTCGTGAATTTAGTTTGTTACACGTTGAATTTCAAATTATGTAATTTAAAGTTTTATTTTTTTGAACGTCAAAACTTTTTTCAAAATGAACTCGGCTAGTAACAAACTAGTCCACGAGACAAAATTACAGACCACGTAATTTAGAGTTTAATAAAAATGAACTCGGCTAGTAACAAACTAGCCGGGATGAAACAAAATTACAAAGACCAACGTAATTTATAGTTTAATAAAAAACGAACTCGGCTAGTAAAACAAAATTTAGGCCGACGTAATTTATAGTTTAATAAAAAACGAACTGGCTAGTAACAAACTAGCCGAGACGAAACAAAATTACCGACCGACGTAATTTATAGTTTAATAAAAAAGGAATCCGGCTAGTTTGTTACGTTTTTGTTACAGTTTAGTAACAAATGTAACAAACTATCCGGGAGACCAAATTACTTACCGACGTAATTTGAGTGTAATAAAAAGCGAACTCGGCTAGTAACAAATTAGCCAAGACGAGCCAAAATTACGGGCGACGTAATTTATAGTTTAAAAGAAATGAACTCGGCTAGTAACAAATTAACTAGCCAGGACGACACATAATTACGGACCGTACCTAATTTATAGTTTAATAAAAATGAACTCGGCTAGTAACAAACTAGCCACGACGAGACAAAATTACAAACCAACGTAATTTATAGTTTAATACATACATGAGAACAACCATGGCCGTCGTACACTCCAAAATAATGAAGACTAGACGTTTGATTATTATCATGATTACTTAAAAACGACGGATAAATCGCCACCGCGTCTTCCATATCCCTCCGCCGTCCACAAACCGACGCAACGCCGAATTTCGGTAACGCTTCACCGTTAACTAACACCGTAGATCCTACAGGTCTCAAAATAGCATCAACTAACGGTTTATGTTTAACACCACCTTCATCCTCCTCTTTCGAAATAAACCCATTGCAGGACATCTTCGACGGGGTGACCAACAACCGCGCTTGCTTGGCTCCGTTGTCCGTTTCAAGCGCGGTTGCCGGCACTCCGGCGACGAAATTCACGCGGCGGAGGTTCATGTGCTTACGCCGCGCGGCTTTTGAGTTAGCTTGGCGATGTTGCAAAGCTAACTCACAAGCCGGAGTGGCGTCGTTAGCGTTAGTATCGTTAGCGCTAACGACGCCGCAACAAATCTCCGCCATCTTTTGAAAGAATCACAAAAACAACAGGTTTGTGTGAGACTAAACTGGTGTAAATTAAGTGACTGACATCATCAATCACTGAAACACAAAAAACCACACAGAGAGTCTGAAAATGAAATGAAAATGAATAATAAGTTATGAAGAAGAATGAAAAGAATTGAAGGCATAAAAACTTGAGAGAAGTGTTTAAAGGGGACAGTGAGGGACCTCAATGGAAGCTTTTTGGTGTCGCCACGGGGTGACTGCCCGGGCTGACCGACGGGCAAGGGGCAACTGATCGAGTGACGTGTGGGAGTATGGTTAAGAGAGTGGTTCCCAGCCTAAAAACCTAGCAAACTAATCTGGGCCGTTGATTTGTGATCTGATCGGACGCGTGTGCTGTGAGCTTTTTCGTGCGGGAGACGTGGACCAATCAGGTGAACACACGGCGGGTGGAGAGTAATTTCACGGTCTGACACGCATGTGGTCATTGTTTTGAATAAAAACAGTTGTTTTGGTTTTTTAATTAATTTTTGGGTTTAATTTGGGGAGTGAATTGAAGTCAGCTTCTCATTGGGGTACGTGGCGAAGATCGTCAAGTACGAGATTGTGTAGCTAGCGTCTGTGGTTTTTTCTATAAGGCTGAGGGGTGTGGGGGGCGCGAGAGGGGGCGTGAGTGGGGGCGCCAGCCAATAATATTGTGACGTGTGGCAGAGAGAGAAACTTGATAAGATGGGTGTTGGTAGTGGTGATAGCGCCCCGGGCCATGGTGTGGAGGGGCGCGAGAGGGGGCGCGAGCGATTTATTTTTTAATTTTTTTATAAATGTATTAAAAAAACGTATTATTAAAAAAACAAGAAATTATTTAAAAAAACACACATTAATTAAAAAAACACATTAATATATAAAAAAAAATTAAAGTACTAAAGAAAAACATTATTCTTATTATTCGGCTTCGTCTTCTTCGATCAACCTCTTCCGGATACGTTCCTTTTGTTTTTCCATCAGCATTTGGTCGACCGGATTTAGGTGGCTGAAGTCTCTTGCAAGGAAGTCCAAATCTCTCATTCTTTTTTTTTCCTTTTTGTCAATAGAGACCACCTCCATGGTTTTGTTGAATTTATTGAGAGATTCAACAAGATCGTTGTTGTTTACGGCTTCCCCCTCAGCCGGTTTTTTCCCCCTGGAGTTCCCTTCCCAATGGCCGCCTCCTCGGCGGTGAAGACGTTTCCTCCCCCGCAACGGTTAGGTCGAATCCAACCCGGCAATCCGACCCGACGGAAGTGCTGTACGCTCCAGACGAACTAGTTTTAGTCCGTTTCGGCCCTACTTCCGCATCAAGGTCCGGCGCCACCAGCTCAACCCACTTGGAACACCTTCTCAACCTCTCCCACACCTTTACACCGTCCCACGTCTTCACCGTCCCATACCTCCGCAGGCACTCCTGCTTCCACTCTTCGACAGTGAAATTATAGACCGCCAAATCGTCACTGCCACTTGGTCTCATACGACCGGCGTTCCTGTTGAACAGATTAGTAAACAAGCCGACAAATTTTCTGATTTCGGTCCACCGACCCGAAATCATATCGGCGTTCCGCTCTGTACTCCCAACGAGCGAATAGAACGTCTCCCTAACCTTTGTCCAAAAGACCTTGCTCTTTTGGTAGTCCGCTGCAAAATGCATAATAAATTTGTATGTCATTTAACTTTTTTATTTAACTTTTTTATTAAAAATCATTTTTAAAAACGTTAAAACAATTACCGCAACGCCGATCCTCAGAAGTGGCTATCCAAGCCCGACACAGGGCTTCCTTCTCATCCGATGACCACGGAGTGATTTTCCGTTTCGCCCTTCCGGTCGAAGCCGAACCCGACCCGTCCGTTGCAACTTGTTTTTTCCGGTGGACGCGTCTTCTTTGTCCTGCAGCTTCACCTTCTGGTTCTGGTTCTTGTGTCTCCGGAACTACAAAGTTAGGAGACGGTTGTATGTTGGATGGTTGAAAGCCGGATGGTTGTTGCGACCCCGAATAAAACATCGGTTGGTCCGGTGCCGACCATAAATCGTCGTAACTGTAATCTGATTCTAGGTTTGGGTACCAATTTCCAGCCATGTTTTTAAAAAAAGGTTTGGAAGATGGGGTGATTTCGGGTTTTGGGTGTGGTATGTGATATTGGTTTGGGTTTGATATATGTTTAATACAGAGAAACAAAATCGAGTTGGATATAGGTTTGATATGGGTTTGTTATTATATATAGGAAAAAAAAACGTTTTTTTTTTTAATATAACACAAACCCAACGGCTCTATTCACGATTTCCAAGAAAATTTCACGCCAATCTCAGCCGCTAGCACCCTGGCGCCTGCCTCGTTTTCCGCTCTCGCGCCCCTCTCGCGCCCCTATCGCGCCTCGGTGGTGTGGTGCTCGCGCCCCGGGGCGCGAGCGTCTGGTCTCTTGCGCCCTTCCTAGCGCTCCACACCCCTCAGCCTAAGGGAATAATAATGACATGAAAATATCTAGGGGTATCAATCAATTGCTTTGGGACGGTATTGCTTAAACTCACACGTAATAATCAAAATTGTGAAAAACAAAATTTTGTTTTGGTTTAAGGTTAAAATTACTAAATTAGACCCTAAACTCACACGTAATCTTTCAACCATTTGAGAAGAAATACTTTCATTTCATATATAAGTTTGATTCGATTATTAATCGTTTTCGATATACATTTGGGCTTAAAGTATGAAAATATTAGCCTAAGTTAATGAACTTTTTACTAATGTTCAACCTAAGTCTTTTGTTAAATGTATATTAATGAATTGGGTTTTAAGACTTTTGGTTGAGAATAATAAATTTGAAACTATGGAACATCTAACAAGTTTGGTTAGATATAATGTTTTCAGTTTTTGAAAGAAATAAAACAGTACAACGAAAGTAATTTGTAATTGCGGGTTATTAGTTGTTTGAATATATTATTTTCGCACATTATGTTGCTTAATTCAATGATTAATCGGTTTCTCTTCACCCTATATTATATCAAGTATTGGTTCCAACAAATTAAAAGATAAATAAATTAAGTAAATTTTTGTTTAGATAAAAGTATAAAACCCTTCTTATATCTCTTCATTAATCTTAAAGCATATTCAAGTTCACATGTGTTTAAAAATTTAAAAACCATAACTGTAAAGCACACAAATATAAGTTTAAAGTAGCTAAAATACCACGCGATAATAATTTCAAATTTTAAAATACAAATAGTATGGAATAAGAAATAAAGTATTAGCTATTCGATTTAAATATCTGTAATTGACATTTATTATTAATGAATTTGGCCCAAACAACATAATTAAATATAATATATGTTTAAATTTGAATTTTGAATCGAATAATAAATCATAAATTCGTGTTAGTTTCATATTCGATTACTATACTCGAATACGGATTTTAAAACCTAATTCGAATCTTGATAATTGTATTCGAATCGAATCGAATTACGAATCAAATTCTAAACACCCATAATATACAAAAACGAACGATTAAAACATCATGCTGGTAAAGTGATTTATTTCAAGTAGTTGTGGATTCTAATCATACGAAGTGTCAGGTACAATAATTTTAGGAGTAAAGAAGGTATATGTGGAGTGTGTGCATCCATCGATAAAAAGAAAACATAGATGAACAATTATTTTTCTATTAAATTCAAATATCATAAATTTTCTTTAAAAAATATACAAATAAGTTTCATTTTTTAAAGGAAAAAAAATAATATTTTATTAACATTTAACACAAATTAAGCTGTATTTGAATAATGGATAAGCGAGCAAATGCTAATAAGCTATGTCATTACCTCTTTTTGAATTGCAAAACCAGATTTATATTATACACTGGTAATTATACACGATACAAAATCAAACAAATTTAACTTTATTGGTTTTCATGGAAAAATTAGTTGTGTTACTTAGTGTATAAACAAAGATATACGTATTGTAATTAGTAGAGAAAAAATAGATTACGATAATACATTAACGTGCGATAGGTACGCGAATACCTTATATTCGCGAAATCGATTCATAAATCGCATATCAACTTCTCGGAATCATCAATACATATCCAATTAATCACTGATTCACCGAAAAAAACAATTTTGGATCGTTAATCGATCAATATTTTACTTTTTTTTCACGAAAACCATTTGCTGAGCGTTTTAGTTTTGGTTGTGCGTTTTAGAATTTTTTGCCTTGAATGGTTTTGTTTTTATCTTTGAGCGTCTCACGTACCTATCATATGTTAAGCAATTATTGTATACGGTAACATCACCCGTAATTAATATTACTATAAATTATGAGCATGTTTAGTTAAAAAAACAAAAACAACCGATTATTCGGAAAAACGTAAAAAAGAAAAGAACACGTGTAAATGAATGAGGGGTGATGTTGAGAGGTGGGACCAATGGTTTGACGGTCCTGCGGAAATTAGTACATCTCGATCCGAGAGGTTGATGCGTTTCCTTTTAGACACGTGTTTTGTTTCAACCTTAATTACAATTTTATTTTGTTTTTACAATAATCTCATTCAAAGCATAAATCCATACAACCATCAAATTGGTTTAGAAATTCCATACTCATCATATTGGTATTGTGATATCTAGTCTCATGTAACACATGAATGTAAAATTTTTTTTTCAAACAACAATATTTATAAAACAAACAGCCTACCAACCCGTTAACAAGCAGCTAGCGGACGAGACAAAACACCACACGAAAATAACACTATTACAAATCAAATCTCATCCATTTTTCCCAGTCTATAACCACACTATTCGACCTATATTTAATCCAAATGAACGACAAAAACTTGATTTCGCCAATTATTTTTCTGCCTTTATAGGGATATCTGAGAAACCGAAACTGTTACGGGCTCGCCGTAAGCTCCAACAGCCAACCAAAATGATCGATTGCACTATTCTTTTCTTATTGAAGTGGCCTGGGATGTGTTTATAGACATTAAACAGGTCGCTTATCGTAAACGCAAAAATGGGAGGGATTTTACACCATTTGCTAATTTCTTGCCACACCAACGAAGCAACAAAACACCCTGTGAAAAGGTGATCCACGATCTCTGCGTCGGACCAGCAAAAACAACAAGCGTTTGGGCCATTAATTATCTTACGTTTAATCAACGCGTCCATGGTCGGTAAACGAGCCAAATTCACTCTCCAACCGAACGTATTTAGTTTTAGGGGTAACCAATAATCCAACTGTAATGATTTCCTCCAATGCATGCCCGACTTGATTAACGAGTTTTTTGACCGATGCAACCGAAAATGAACCTGATTTATCAACCATTTATCTATACCAGCCTTGGAGTGACAGGCTTGTAAAGAAGTAGTTAGGTTGTTGAGATCATTGACACGTCCCCATTCATCAATCGATTCTTTCAATTCCAATTAAAAGAACTTAACTCCCCAATTATTAAATTGCACCGATCAGCCACCCGACAACTCTTCTCTACCTCTTAACTAAATAGAGTAGGAAAAGCATATTTGAGCGTGATATTCGATAACCAGGGATCCAACCGAAATCTTGTTCGGTCTCCATTTCCAACCAGGGATCCAACATGAATGTAAATTAAGTTGGAAATTTTTGGCTGTTAAAAAAAACATAAATTCCATATTTACTACACTTGCAAATACTACTTGAAGTTTTAAATCACATATTCACATTTCTGAAGTGACACCACAACATGCTTTATTTTTCATTCTTATTACATTTATGTTTTTATTTCCTTGCGTCTTCATTTAATCTATAGGAGTTTTTACTATCAAGATTATTAACTTTTACAAAACGTTTAATAATAATAAAGGTGTTATTATATCATTTTTATTTTATGTCAATTTCTTTCTAAAAGCATATAGTGCAAATAGGAGAGGTCGATTAGGTAATTAATATAAAGTACTAGTTGAGGAAACATACTAAATTGAAAATAGCAAAATAAAATACGTTGGCAGCTTAATTAACTTAAGAAAAGTCGAATACGAAAAAGGTTAAAACTAAATTGTGGGCATTGAAAGCTTGAAATTGTCACGCACAGAGCATTCCCGTTCGATTTGAGTGTTTCAAATGAGAGCTAATGACCCCATTTATAGGCTTAGTTGTCACCTGTAGCGTACCATTGCGGATTTGGTAGTGGTCCGCTATCACTTATGAGTCATGCTACATGTGTCAGCTTTGTGTTTCTTCCTTTCTCGCCCCGTAGCAGGTTATAAGCTTTGAGTGGTTGTTAGTTAAGCCCTTTTTTCACATTCTGCTCAACGAGACACCCTTAATTTCATATATTTTGACTTTTGTGACTTCAATCCAAGCCCAAGATATGCCTGTTGAATTTTTGGTTGCACCACAAAACAAGTGACTGTTTTTTTTTGGGAAATCGAGGTGTTATAGTACACTAAGTTTCTCACAATCTAGGAGTAGTATATAGATCAATGAATACACATTATACACAAAACTATATTCACAATCAACATATATATAGTGTTTACATCAATGAATACGCAATAACATGTTCATAATCAACATATAGTGTATGCATAAGCCATAAGTAAGTAAAAAAAACTAGCATTAATGTATTCACCAATGTGTACATTAAAGTTCTAGGGATGTAAAAGTTTAGTATTAGCGTTGCTAAAAATAATATTGCATTAACTAATGTATACACTAAGCCCCGCCAAGGTATGCTTAGCGGTCTCAAAATTAGTGTACTCATCAATGGAAACACTAGACCATGTTTGGAATGCATATACACTATATGCAACAATGCATACACTAAAGCATCATAAATAATACACTTAGTGTAATAACCACATATTAAACTATTATTAATAATACATGAAATCTAATCAACAATGCATGCATACACTATACAATTCACATATTTACGATATGACATAGACCGAAATATTTGTGTCACATTGTGTATTTAATGTTCCATACACTATATTGTTTATACTTCAGTTATTTATGATATTTTCACAATGTTATTTACATTTTGCACTATGTTGTACATGATGTTTCATTTGACATTACTAAATGTACTCAATAGTACATGCTTAGGTGATGATCCATTCGATTTTCCTGTACTTATGACTTTTAAACCATACATTCATCTTTGATTATTGTTATTAAAAATATTTTCTTTTGATAAAATTTAGTGTTTATTAAGCTTTTAAGGCTAAAAACTTTACAAGGGTTCCGTATGCCAAGAATTAGTAAGTGCGCGCTTTAATAGCGCTCTAAGATGAAATGAGTTGGGTTCTCCGTCAAAGCATGTAAGTTTATATATACTTGATGAACATCTGATTACCGAGATAGAGTTCGGTCCTTAGGCAAGAAATTAAGAGATATGTTAACTAGAACCTCGCATGTAAGATGTTGGTTCACACATGATATGTTTGTGGCATACATATTCAAAAAGGCTAATTTGGTGTTAAAATCACACAATATCTAAATCACAGAAGAATCAAATGATCAACAAGATTTCAACTTTTACAATCAAATCAAACTTTTGAGTTCAATTATTAAACCGGGCCTATAACAAATATTGGTAATGAAATTTGAAGTTTGGTCGGATCATAATTGATAATTCATAAGGCTTGTTTTTGTAGGTTATGAGACCAGAAAATCTACTTTGGATAGTCATTGCCACGTGTTGAAAAGGGAGTGGGACGTGTGTACACCTACCCCTAGAGTCTTAACCCAGAATCATGGACCCCTATTATTATTATTATTATTTAACGACAAATTAGGATAACTCACGCTGGAGTATCATCGTGTCACTAGCAGAACCACGCGATCATATCCATCTCCACTAGGCAATAATACCTAACCACCAATTCAGGAGGAAACCCAATAAATCTTGAGAAAACCCCCTTGTGGGATTCAAACCCATAACCTTATGGTCCCTAAGCCTTATCCCACCACCAAGATGCCACTAAACTATAAAGCCATAGACATCATGGACCCCTATTGAATGATTAAATTTAGATATTAAATTATAATAATATTATTAGTATTAATATATTGGAAAAAAGAAAGTTGATCGATATGTCTATTTTATCTTCCAACTTTCTCCTATCTTCAAATCTCAAACAAAGATTTTGTTCCTCAAAAAAGTATATCACATTTAAACTAGATATTTATTACATTTACCTAAAAGTTATTTTATATTTTGTGACTTTGGGTTTAGAATTTATTTTTCAAGACGTTCTTCATTGTACGAGACTAAGTCGTGTGTGTGAGTTTTTTTAAATGTAATGAGGGTCTAATAGAACTTAAAATTACTCATTTGGTGTAAAATTGTAATTAATTACTTTAAACTTATTACGGTACCTACCATACCTAAAAATGAATTGGTCCATAAGGTTACGTAAGTTACAAAAATAATCAATGCATTAATAGTTAGGTAACTTGTATGGCTTTCGTTAGGAACACCAAATAAATCATATTTAAGGGGAAAACCCTGGAAATGTGGGCTTTGTGTCATTGACTCATTTGAGTATTTTGGTAGAGTAAATATAGAATAATTGTTGCAAAATTAAAAATGTTAAATCTATATAAAAATGATAACACGTATATATATTTTATAAAATTATAAGCTATTATGAAAACCTTTTCATGGCTAACTCATGACACAAAACTGTTTAAAATTACAAAAAATAATAATAAGTATGTTGTTATTTTTTTGGGACAAACTATAAGGACATCAGGTATTTTAATTAGGTTAAGAAAACTGCATTTATGTTGCATCTTGAGATTTCACATGTTATGTAAAATTTAACCACGAATTAGTTACACATGACGAGCCTAAAAAATTTTGTCCGAAGGTTTCAGTAAACCGGGAATTTCTGACAAAAGCCCAAGAAACTATTATTTTTTTAAAAAAGAAATACCCATTTCGAATATGTTGTCGCTTCATGTAATGTGTGTGTATATTTATCACATAACAATTCGTAATTGTTTGTTTTATAATCAAAATGACATGCTATAGCATAATGTAATTTTGTGTCAAAGCAATCAATTAACACAGAATGAGACTCATTGGGGCCAATTTGATAAGTGGTCTCAGAATTTAAACATTATGCTTTAATTTTACATAAAATGCTACATTAAATGGGGGTCTTGAAAATGTAATGTAATTAGAGCAAATAATCAGCCAATACCAATTTAGAGTACCAGACAATAGGAAAATCGGTCGGAAAACCGTTAGGATTTACCGACGGACTTCCTAAGCCATCAATAGCTACAAACAGATTTTCAAGAGATTTTATGACTAATTATTGATAAAAAAAAACGCCGCAAAAATTTGTCTAAGGAACTAATACATTCACCCTTACCACACGAACACTTCTGCAACTACATTATCGGATCCATAAACCCTGTTTTCACACCGCCGCAAACTACTGATCGCTAAATTGACGCTACCACAACACCGTAACCACACAACCTCCACTTCCAACTACCGCCCTGAAAGGCTATATTAAAACTTATTATTTTAAAGTTAAATTGTTAGTTGAATTTGTTAGATATTGTTTGGGTTTATGTTGTATTGTTACTGGATATATTTGCATATGTGAATGTGTGTCTATGTATTGTTAGTTGATTTTGTTAGATTGTTAGGGTTTATGTTGAATTGTTACTATGTTAGTTGCTATACATATCTAAAGCTAGAATTTGGTTCTCAAACAACTTTGCAAGCTCGGTTTAGCCTGACTCGACTGGTTTATCACTTATTAGAAATTTTATCTACCTTTTTCTAAATATATAGTTATTTATAGTTAAAAAAAAACTATATATTCTTTGTTCTTTGTCATATATATGTATAATAATATTTGTAAGTATTTAAATAAATTATATATAACATAAAAGTATTTTTTATGTATAAATACTAAAGCTCGTTTACACTCACGGGCCTAGTCAAGTTCGGGATGGAAACTTCGGGCTGAAACACATTTATTAAATGAGCGCTAGTTTAACCTCGAACTCATTTAAAATCGGCTCATTTCAAGCTTCCAGCGAGCTGGTCTTGAATAACTCATTAGCTGTTTGCTAGCTCGCTTACACCCTTACCTTGACCAGTAGACCCCATTCAATCGTCTCTACATTTCTTAGATCCTTTGGGTGCTATGAAAAGAAATGTAAAATCGGTTTCAAACAAAACAATAATCTATTTATAAACTTTAGCAAAACGAAAAGAAAAGTAGATGAGTAAGAAATAAAAAAATGGGGGTGCGTGTCATATAGAATATGGAAAAGGTGAGGTTGTATACTATACGTAATTAGAGACAAATATTCAAATATTTAACAAAAGTTTGGTTATTGTCCGAGTCACCACATGCCAGTCACTTTCAATCTAACTACAATTAAAGAATAACAATAACAATAACATTTAAGATATTATGCCACCAATATATCAAGGATGATAAGGACATAATAATAAATTATAATAGAGTATGAAATGGATGTGATATGTGAAAAACGAGAGCAAGATGGGTACGTTATGTTAACCAACTTTTGAACCAGAATCTGGTCCACGTGGTACACCTTCACTTATTCAAACCATCTATTCAAATCCAAATTATATATCACATACCCAACTTTTTATAATAGGCTTTCATAATCGAGTTTTATGATTAAGTTATTTATGATCCCATTCTCACCTACTCGTTTTAGAGATAGAAAATGTAGATTTAGTTGAACCAAATGGATAAAATAATCCACCTCTTGTCATGCAACTATTTGTCTTTCTTTGCCTAGCTTTGGCTAGGTTCGTTTTATATTATAGTTGCTAAAGAAAAAACCCGGAACAAGTGAACTAAACCAACTTTAAAACCCCATACGTTTTTTTATTAGTTATAAATATTTTGGTCGTCTACTCTAAAAATAATTTGTTGACGACGATTCGAGTATGCAGTTCAGCTTGAAGTTTCGGCTACCAGAAACCGACTGGAAATGTGATTGTGTGTGTGATAGAATATCATGTGATTGGTTTGAATACATTAGGGTAGTTTAGGTAGTTTTGAGTTGTTTTCATATGATTGGTTGAAAAATATGAGTTTCAGTTTTTCAAGTCGGGTCCCTGGTAGCCTCAGTTATTTTTTGTTTGATACCAAACCGGATTGAATTTACTAATAAAAATAGTCATGATGACTTGGTTCAGCCTTAAATATATATTGGAACCATACACAGCTAATATAATTGGAAAAACAATTTGTCTGTGATCAGAACAAGTTATAAATATCTAAAATAGTAATCATTAGTTGTGACTTATGACTAATGTAGTTTAATTTATAATCAGACCGACTCCACCCATTCTCAACCCTAACTCTCATTATGACATGTATACAACTAAAATTAAGTTTTGCGACGACGTACTTTAATAAAACATTGACTCATTGTTGTAGGGCCTTACACGTTCAACAAAATTCAATTATTTCGGACGCTCTGAATAATTATTTGTCAAATTAAAATACAAGAAATAAAAAGAAATATTAGTTATTATTAAAAAACAGTGGCTGTAGTTTGGGCTAGGAAGTTTTCTCACATATGATAGGTCACTGATTTTCTCTTGATGGTGTAATGGAGATAATCGGATGAATCAGTGATCCAATAAGCCGTTAAGAAAAATGTAACTTTTTATTAATCTATGTCATGTGTA
The DNA here is from genome assembly GCF_021521415.1 of Bidens hawaiensis. NCBI lineage: Eukaryota > Viridiplantae > Streptophyta > Magnoliopsida > Asterales > Asteraceae > Bidens > Bidens hawaiensis. The sequence continues at coordinate 16,956 of NW_027494208.1, forward strand.
TATAACTTTATATTTACTAGAAGGTTGCTTGTTACTATATCAGTTTTAATTACATCATATAACCTTAATCCATAATTGCGATAATAAGATGGCTATGAAAACCTTCACTTTTTTTAGTTCTATATCCGTCAAATACTATGTACGAATGCACCATGCCGTTTTGTAATTATCCTTAATTTTTTTTATATAATATTGATGATTTTTCATTTCAAATAAAAGGATCTGTAGGGGTATGGTATTAAACCCGGTTTACAATCCTAAATTTATTATATTTGGTTTGTTTTATTATATGGGCTAATACATTTGTTATTGGGCTGAGGAGGTTTGTGGAGGTAGCCCTAATTGGGCTAGGCCCATTAGGGTATCATGATGGTGGCCATGAGACTCTATATAAGGAGGTCTTCACCTCCTTATCATGGGGTCATGCTCAGTAGGTGCCACCACCAGTTTTTGTGTCTGTGAACAAGAGATCTTCAAGATCATCTTAGCGGTCACCTCCACACCCCCAAAACGCCACTGCAGATCGCGAGCAGCCGGAGGAGAGGATCAGCAGACCAGGATGCAGTTCATTCATCTCGAAATCCGTGGAAGCTCCGTCATGGGTCAGGTCAGATTCCATTTCGTGCTTCGACATTGGCGCCATCCGTGGGACGGCAATGAACCACACTGGCCTCTCTTCTCGGCCCTCCGATCCGTTCATCAAAATCTCAGGAAGAACCACCAAGCTTTTGGGGGAAACCCTTAGATCTATGTTTTCAGATCTGGAAAATACTTCCAGATCTGGAAGATGCAGGAGGAAACCACCAAGCTTTTGGGGGAAATCCTTAGATCTGTGTTTTTAGATCTGGAAAATACTTCCAGATCTGGAAGAAACAGGAAGAAAACAACGAGCTTTTGGGGAAAACCCTCAGATCTGGGTTTTCAGATCTGGGTTCGTCCGAGCAGCAGCCACACCTCATATTCATAGGTTTATAAACCCTATCAGATCTGTTGGTTTTACATAAAACATACCTGATGTGGATATTCAAAACCTTTGGGTCGCGCGCGCGCCCAGGCGATTACTCTGCTCCTCGGCGGGTCGCGCGCGCGCCCAGGCGATTACTCTGCGCCTCGGCGGGTCGCGCGCGCGCGCCCAGGCGATTACTCTGCGCCTCGGCGGGTCGCGCGCGCGCCCAGGCGATTACTCTGCGCCTCGACGGGTCGCGCGCGCGCGCGCCCAGGCGATTACTCTGCGCCTCGGACGGTTGGCGCGCGCGCGCGCCCAGGCGATTACTCTGCGCCTCGGCGGGTCGCGCTGCGCGCGCCCAGACATGAAGGCAGAGCATGCTCAAGCAATAAGCATGCTCAAGCAGCAAGCATGCTCAAGCATCAAGCATGCTCAAGCAATAAGCATGCTCAAGCAGCAAGCATGCTCAAGCAATAAGCATGCTCAAGCAGCAAGCATGCTCAAGCAATAAGCATGCTCAAGCAGCAAGCATGCTCAAGCATGCTCAAGCAATAAGCATGCCCAAGCAATAAGCATGCTCAAGCATCAAGCATGCTCAAGCAATAAGCATGCTCCAGCAGCAAGCATGCTCAAGCATCAAGCATGCCCAAGCATCAAGCATGCTCAAGCATCAAGCATGCTCAAGCAATAAGCATGCTCAAGCAGCAAGCAAGCTCAAGCATCAAGCATGCTCAAGCATCAAGTACGCTCACGCATATCGCATGCTCACGCGTAACGCATGCTCACACATCACAGATGCTCACGCATTCAAAATCTTTAGATTACGCGTCCCACCGCTTATCAACTTCGGGTTCCGCATGCGCGCTCCCGGCGATCACTTCGCCACAGCAGTTTTGCATTCGCGCCACCGCATACAAGTTTTCGCATACATGTTTCGCACTTCCTTTTACTAATTTGAGCAATATGACAACATTATATTGACATCAAATTAAAAAGAAAGCGAAGTAAAACATACATGCGTGAGCTCCAAGCTCAAACGCGTTGACGAGTCTTAACTCTAAAACGTCAGGGCCTTAGCCCAAAAATATGAGCTTTAGCTCAAACTTAAAGGTTGGGAATCCTCATAATATCCCGTATGGCTACGCGCCAAACTTAAGGGTTGGGGACCCTCATAATATCCCATACGGCTCCGCGCCATAGGCTGGGAATCCTCACAATTTCCCATACGGCTCCGCGCCATAGGCTGGGAATCCTCACAATTTCCCATACGGCTCCGCGCCATACTTAAAGGTTGGGAATCCTCAATTTCCCATACGGCTCCCCGCCATACTTGAAGGTTGGGAATCCTCATAAACCCGTCGGCCACGCGCCAGCTTTTATTATCATTACTTTCATTGCCCGTAAGACGCCCCGCGCGCAGGTTTCCATTATTATTACAGCCCGTAAGACGCCCCGCGCGCAGGTTTACATTATTATTACAGCCCGTAAGACGCTTCGCGCGCAGGCTACTATTATTATTAACAGCCCGTAAGACGCCCCGCGCGCAGGTTTCCATTATTATTACAGCCCGTAAGACGCTTCGCGCAAAGGCTACTATTATTATTAACAGCCCGTAAGACGCCCCGCGCGCAGGTTTCCATTATTATTACAGCCCGTAAGACGCCCCGCGCGCAGGTTTACATTATTATTACAGCCGTAAGACGCTTCGCGCGCAGGCTACTGTTATTATTACAGCTTGTAAGTCGCCTCACGCGCCAGCTCAGTTATTATTACAGCTCGTAAGTCGCCTCACGCGCCAGCTCAGTTATTACTCTTAGCTCGTAAGACGCCTCTCGCGCGCAGGCTTTATTATTTTCAGCTCGTAAGACGCCTCTCGCGCGCAGGCTTTATTATTTTCAGCTCGTAAGACGCCTCTCGCGCGCAGGCTTTATTATTTTCAGCTCGTAAGACGCCTCTCGCGCGCAGGCTTTATTATTTTTAGCTCGTAAGACGCCACTCGCGCAGGCTTCATTGCTCAGCTTGTAAGACGCCACTCGCGCGCATGCTTTATTACCCAGCTTGTAAGACGCCTCTCGCGCGCAGGCTTTATTTCTCAGCTCGTAAGACGCCTCTCGCGCGCAGGCTTTATTTCTCAGCTCGTAAGACGCCTCTCGTGCGCAAGCTTTATTATCCTTATAACTCGACACCACCATTATCTTAAGGATCACAACGCGTCACCATCATGGAGAAAATCTCCCAGACTCAAGACAATAAAGATAAGGCCGAATAAAAGGGAAAAAACCGCCCTAACACCTTATAAAGTCCAACGCTCCACCTAAGCGCTTGCGCGCCCAGGAGCAACGCTGGACTTGGGGGGGCTTGTAGGGGTATGGTATTAAACCCGGTTTACAATCCTAAATTTATTATATTTGGTTTGTTTTATTATATGGGCTAATACATTTGTTATTGGGCTGAGGAGGTTTGTGGAGGTAGCCCTAATTGGGCTAGGCCCATTAGGGTATCATGATGGTGGCCATGAGACTCTATATAAGGAGGTCTTCACCTCCTTATCATGGGGTCATGCTCAGTAGGTGCCACCACCAGTTTTTGTGTCTGTGAATAAGAGATCTTCAAGATCATCTTAGCGGTCACCTCCACACCCCCAAAACGCCACTGCAGATCGCGAGCAGCCGGAGGAGAGGATCAGCAGACCAGGATGCAGTTCATTCATCTCGAAATCCGTGGAAGCTCCGTCATGGGTCAGGTCAGATTCCATTTCGTGCTTCGACAGGATCCAATTACAATAAAGATGCAGGTAAGCGGCGTGCAGGTAAGCGGGCAACAAGTTGCGCCGCCACCCCTTTTTGAATGGCAGATCCTACTGAAAATAAAATTATCGTTTTTTGGCGTCGTTGAGTTACTGTGCACGACCCGCTGAACTCTTTTTAGAAACGTAGCAGCATCGGGAGCAAGAGACCCAAATGTATCAAAAGCAAAAGGAATAAAGGCGTGTTGATTCTCCACACACGCTTTCTCATGTTTAACAATTTTTCCTGCTTCTGCCTTTAACACGGCCTGCCTAGCAACAAACCCGGTGTCCCTAAGCCCGGCAAGAGGGGACACCCCAATAAGGTCCACACAAGCATGCTTCCCCCCCAGCCCATCCAAATACAAGAATGTCCGCTGGTCGGAGAGTAGACCTTCCTTCACGCGGATCCGACAAGAAATTCACAGGAGCCTCTTTTCTTGCTGAGATTCCTGCTCGTTTTAACACATCAAAAAGGACATCCCTGACCAAATCATGTCTATATTTAAATCCTGGGAGTTCTTTGCAATGAACCACATGTTCACCAAAATTGTCTAAACACGCCTTACGACAAACCGGGTAGGGCTCATCAACTGGGAACAGGGGGATCATTAACCGATATTTAAGAATGGCTCGGTACTCCACTGCTGACATGTGTTGGCCTAACCCTTCGATAGGGGTGACAGTCAAAAAGTCTTGAGCATGAGGAGCCTGAAGACATTCTAATACCGCTCTCTGACGAGAGGACATGCCAAACTTTTCTCCCAAACTTTGGACGGTTTTACTATAAAGGGCACTCGCCAAAGCATTTTGGGCTTTAGGAGGGGTGTCCTTATTAGCGAACCCGCCAAGATAAAAATCGGGAATAAAGTTATGCAAATAATCCATTGCACACCCAAAATCGGAATCTTACCCATCAACACCACAATCACGCAAAATGTGGTCCTGTAACTTCCAAGATTGTGCTCTCAAGGCTACGAAAGCATAGGTGGAAACATCCTCAGCTGAATATAACCCTAAACCACCGAAATGGATAGGGAGAGAGGTCAGTCTCCATTGAAAATCCCCAAAAAACGGACCCCCACATACCACAATATCCTCAATCGCCGCTCGAAGCCCTTTGTCAAAAACAGAGACAACTTCCTTAACAAACATAGGCTGACATGTTCGAAGTCCGAACAACTTAGCCACCCCCATACATGAGCGAAGCAAGAGAAGCTCACATCGAGGGTCACGCAGGCGAGTAAGACATCTCATTAGTTCCACAGCTCTTGAAGCTCTGACACTGGCCAAACTACTGATAAACCCCGTGTCTCGGCTAACCGCACCTCCAAGGAGTTTTACCCCTAACTCCGGTCTCCCAATCCCGATAGGAAATAAACCTACTTTTGCCTTTATCCCATTGCACGACGGCCAATATACTTCGGTCTTTTTAATATTAAGCTCAAGCCCCAGGCTTGGCCCCTTGGATCTAATAATATCCAAGGCTTTAGCCACTTCAATGACGTCTCCTATAATCGTACCATCATCTAAGTACCATGCACGGAAAAGTAACTTGCAACCATCCTTAATTGATTCCGTATCTTGCCCCATATTTCATATTTGTAAAAAGCGATGATTTTCTATTTTGAAGTATATATGCACTTGTGACAGAAAAGATTGATAAAAAGAATAGAGGGTTCAAATGGCCGGTTGAGACAGTGGCATGTAAGTGATTTAAATAACCGTTATAAAAACTTAATTTTCCTATTATAAAGTCATAAAACAAAACATTCCTTTTTTCTTATTTTCTAAATGCAAGATAAGTTTCATTTTATTTGATGTACAACACTAAACATATTTATGCAGTTACTTGTAAATTTTTATGCTTATTATTTTTTTAGATCGACAACTCACACATTCTCAAATACATTACACATATTTTTAATAATCACCGGACTTGTACCCTCACAACTTGAAACACATTACCGTATGCAATATTTATTATTAAGTTTCTCATTTTAATCTTGAAATATCATTTTCAGAAATAGTAGATTGACATTTAAAATAATACTCTGCTAAAAAGCGTCACAAAATAGATAAATTATGTTAACAGCCCATTAATATACAAACAGATTAAATCAAATTATATATTATATAAAAGGATAAATGAACTGAGAAAAAATTTTAGTGTTCGGCAAACTGGTTTATAAACTGTTTTCTAACATTCTTTTCAATTATTATTGTTAGAAAAATAGTTACGTAATCATATTTAACACATTAACTATTTATATAAAAAAGAAGCCGTTTTAAACCTGCCAAGCCCGCTCATTTTACCAGAACCAATAGATAAACTGTGGTTGTTTTGACCCATTTTGAACCCGGTCCAAAGTGTCCGGGGAGCATGGGTCCAAAGTGTCTTTAAATGGTGTACTACAAACATGATGAGACATAAAGGATCAAGTACCTTCATTTTGTTACTGAGATGATCATACAAGACGAAAAATGCAACAATAAATGAATTCACAATCAAGAAAAGACGAGACCTTTGTCACGATGCATGGTGAAAACATTCCAAAATCTACTTTTTGGGCGCGTTAATTCTCTTTATACTTATCTTCCTCTTCACTCTTTAACGCCTTCAGTTTTCTGTACCCGGTGTCAGTACCAAATAGCCTGACAAAAGGATGTCAATATTATAAACGGGTTGATTGAGGTTATGTTTTATAATTAGATTAACCAGTAAAAAATATTATTCTGGATCTTACCAGTCCATGTAGACAAAAGTTGAGGAATAGTTGCCAGATTTGGTGTAGATAAGACGGTGATGATAATCATGAAAATCGGAACTGATAATTTTATAGAAAAAAAACGATATTTAGTGAATCTGAAGATAATGACAAATAACAAGTTGTAAATGAACTGAACACTCAGTAAACCTTTCGGCAGAAAGTTTGTTTATTAAACAAACGAAACTTTTTGTTCATTTAGTTGAACGAACGAACAAAAACACATGTCTTCGTTTACATTCGTTAACAAATTCAATTACATTTTCTAGGCTCATTACAATATAGTTTAGTTTTAATTTTTTAAGCCAAATACATTGTTGTGCACATTTACTTTAAACTGGTTTTAGCTCAATTAAGTTCGTCAACCTCTCATTTATACTGTTAACAAATGAACATGAACAAACACGAGCATGCTCCTTTTCTTAACAAATGAACATCCACAAGAAAAACCCGTTTGGTTAATTATTCGTGTTCAATTGTTTGTTTAAAGTTAACCGAACGAACATGAACACATGTCTTGGATGTTCATCCATGTTCGTGAATGTTAATTTATGTTCGTAAATTTACGTTTTGTTAATATGATAATTAACATTTTTTAGGCTCGTTACAACATAGTCTAGTTTTAATAACTTTCTGAGCCCAACACGTTGTTCACATTTACTTTAAATTGGTGTTAGCGCAATTATGTTTGATTGTTTGTTCATCTATGTTCAGTTATGTTCGTCAACCGTTTGTTTTTACCTGAACAAACATAGACAAACACAAACAAGAAAACCTCGTTCGTTTAATTGTTCGTGTTCTGAGCCCAACACGTTGTTCACGTTTACTTTAAATTGGTGTTAGCGCAATTATGTTTAATTGTTTGTTCATCTATGTTCAGTTATGTTCGTCAACCGTTTGTTTTTACCTGAATAAACATAGACAAACACAAACAAGAAAACCTCGTTCGTTTAATTGTTCGTGTTCGATCGTCTGTTCGTTAAAAGTTTTACAAACGAACACGAACATACTCCATTCATGTTCATTTTAGTTTACAAGCCAGATAATAAGTTTTATGCATAATACACTAACCCGCCATATAAAGGAAGAAAATTTGAGGGGCTCCATGGGAAATGATAACCGCAGTGTGCTTCAACCGTCTCCAAAACTCTAACTACCATCCACAACCAAAGCGTTATCAAATGTGGGCCCGTGATGGCTGGCCCGAAAATCGTGGCGAAACCGAGGAATAAGATTTCAGCAGGGTGAGCGTATTCTGAAGTCAATCCGAAAGGTGTTGCGTACCTGTCTCGTATCGAATATAACATATATAGTGACATTTAAATGCATTTAGTATTAAATTGGAAAATATTTTAACCCATTCATTTATAACAGGTCAGATCAGATAAAGTAGATCAACAGGAAACAGGTTGAACGGATTGAAACTTGGAAGGTTCTCAGCATTGTATTTTTAATCTATACAACCTTCTAAAGAATTTTATTAAAGAAAACTAGGCTATTAATGTAATAATATAGATTTCATCATCATCATCATCGTACTCAGTATATCCCACCAATAGCAATGCTATGGTAGGGTCTGAGGAGGGTAAGATGTAGACAGCCTTACCTCTATCCCATAGGGATAGAGAGGCTGCTTCCGGTGAGACCCCCGGCTCGATAGTAGTTTTGAATCAAGCCTTGGACATAAGACACATAACACTCAATCATCGGGACACCGGCTGATTGGTGCATGTGCCCTTGTCTTTCGGCTATCAACGCCACCACATGATGCCTGATTAACCTTCCGCCACTTTTAACGTTATTTTCACGTGATTAGTAAAATAACGTCAAAATTAGTGCAATTTTACTTTTGCCCACCCAAGGGTTCACACATATATACATTATATGTGCGCACCGCAAGCAGGGCGTTAATAATATAGATTTGTAACGGTTAAAAAGAATAAAGAAAAAATGTACAAAAAAGTGTTTGCCGGTCAACCCGACCCGTAGGGGTGTGCATGGGTTGGTTTTGGGCTCAAACCGAACCAAAAACCAAAATTCCAGTTTTTGAGTTTCTGAAAAAACGTTGGGTTTGGGTTCGGTTCAGAATTCAGATTATCCAGTTTTGCCATTTGGGCCGAAAACTATTCGTCCTAAATATTTTTATTATTATACATTTGGGCTAAAATATTCAGGTACGCTATTTATTAATTTTTTATATAACTTCAAATTCAAAACTGAAAATACATAAATTCGGCTCAGGTCAAAATTTTCGGATTTAACTTTTAATTACATGCAAAACCAAAACCGAACAGAAAGTTGGGTTTTAGAAAAAACATAAAACCAACTCGTCTGTTTTTGTTTGGTTTCAGTTTTTTGGGTCTCGGATCGGTTTTTTCGGTTTCATGTACATCTTTACCGGCCCGACCCTTTCCAACTCTTGCTGAAAATCACTCATTTTGGCACAAACCTGCCACCCTTAGCCCCCTCTACTTACTCATGATGGACACTGTGGACATGCTTGTACAGCCATTTAGTATGCAAGATTCTGTGTCCCCAGTAAAATATAAAATCTTCCACTATGAAGTAGAATAGTATCTGTGTTGACATTACTTTCCTGCACAATATAAACTAATAAAAGTAAAAGACTTGTAATGTATCAAGAATAATAAGATAAAGATGGATTAAATTATCAAAAGAAAAGATAAATTATTATTATTGTTATTATAAAAGAAAGGGAACCGGAAAATACCAGGATGGTAATGGGAGACTACTTCGCATTCCCATGAATCTAAAAACAGGATAAGAAGCAATCATAACAGGCAGATTGACACAAAAATGATACAGTAGTAGACGAGTAATGCATTTATCTTGAGCTTCAGTTGTGTTATTCTTCGTCTGCGTAATAAAATCTTATAAATTAAAAAATATTATACAAACATAGTTGGGTTGCATTGACCATCAAAATGTGATACCAAATGTTACAATTTAATCGTCACTTTCATCGAGCCTTCTCAAATGCACCACAAAGGTTCAGATTTCCAATTATTAGTTATGATTATCTCATATCCTTTTTCAGCATTCATGTCCATTTTAAAACTATGCTAAATTCACTCTTTGAGCAGCACTCATCTCATATAGGTTCAGATTCAGATTATGGGTAACAGCACACATATTAGATTAGGTTGAAACGGTTAAAGCAGCTCAATGCTAATAAAAGGTATTAACAGACCTGAATTTTGTACTTGCTGAGCCATCCAGCCCTTTCTAAGTAAATGAAAGGAAGTCCAGATAAGAAGAAGACCGATTCATGAAGCAAAAAACTTCCAAGGCATGCTAACTGAAAGTCACTGAAATTGGTGATCAAATACTGCAAAAAAAACAAAAGTTAAGAAGCAGAATCAGCAATAAGCTCTCATCTTGGTGTCAAGGTCAAACCACAAGAATCTACAAGTTTTATTACACGAATATTGTGTTCTTAAATAACAAGAGCAAGAAACATAGAAGTATATTATCCGTTTATTTTACGTAACACAGGTATGACTGGAAAGCAAGCTGTTATTATTCCTCAGAAATGAATTAAGCGGTAATGATGCATTATCAAGAAGTTCGTTTATGTGCGGTCGTTTAATAAATGTACGAACACGCGCAGGGATATCATTCAATTAACTAATTGAACGAACACGAAAAGAATCCGTCCTCGTCCAATTGTGTTCGTGAACGTTTGACAATGTGCTTTTTCCGTTTATGTTTGTTAATGTTTGTTAATTTTTTTAATACTTTCTAATGACTTTTCTAATCTTATTAGATAGTTTTAAGTAAAATTATTAACTATAAAACAAAAAATATATACGAGCATTAAATGATTAATTTATATGTAAAATTAACATATGAATATGAATGTAAAAAACACACCAACACAAACTTGGTTGCTGGACCGAACCGAACTGTTGACACTGACCATTCTCGATTAGCCCAAGCAAATTAATTATAAAACATTTCGTTTATGTTCGTGAACCGTTCACAAACAAGTTCATTTCCATGTCTGATAAAAGTTTAACGCACGAACATGAACAAGACGGTGTTCGGTTCGGATCGTTTGCAGCCCTAACTATCAACAGAGCTTCCATGTAAACCTAATCATAACTTGAAGATCAAACAATAACCAAATCACTCAGCATCTATAGCATTTCAAATTCAGAGTTCATCAATGTCATGCATGCGCAATTGAATAATAGTAATGCGATCGATATATACTACGGATTCAAATCCAATAACAACCGTTCATACAAATTATCAGTGAATGAGATCAAATCTAGGGCAAATGAATAATAATATGAACGGAAAAGTGAATGAGAGGTACCGTCCAAGCAGATTCGACGACGGAAGCCATGGAATCCGGCGAGAATGAATGAACTGAGACCAGCAGATTGCCGGAATGAATGAATCTGAGCTACTCGTGCACACACTGTCTCTACTTGTACAGTTGTACTTGTTATTATTAAATAATAATTATTAATTAGAATATAATAATATTAATGATAGTTGGATTTATTTATATATTATTCATGAATGAATGCCTAACTCTCACTCACTCCCCAGGATAACAGTGTACAAGTTTTGGTGTATTTCATGGACAGGCTTATATTGTATGAGCTGGAGTTGTACTTTGTGCATTACAAGGTGTACGCTTTCGATACATCATGGATGGTGTGTATTCTTCTCGTAGATTTTTATTTTTATTTTTTCTCTTGAATGCTCTATTATTTAAACTAGACGGGTGTCCGCGCGATACAGCGGGTGTTTTAACATGTTAATCACGTAACAAATATAAGTGTTTATGGTTCGATTAAAACCTTGAAATCGTTTAAATCGGTCATTGGTTTGACTTCTTTTTTTCTTTTTTTACTTTCGGTTTGTTGGTCGGTTTCAAAATTTTCAACACATAGTGAATGATTGGTTCGCGGTCTATACTGGCAACCGGCCATAAGAAACCAGACCAGACTGTAAATGTTGAATGCATTTTAATGTTTTTTATAATTAATTATTAGATATGTTTTGTAATATATATTAGATATAGTTAACATTTAATTAAGGATAATATTTTTATTACAAATAACTTAGCTATACAACTTCAAATTAACCTAATGGCAGTATGATTCATTTTGTGATCTTTGTTGTTATTATTTCGCCTCCTAAATCTACCATTAATATTTACTATTTATGTGGCTAAAATTATCATTTTTTATTTATGATCCTCTCAAGTATCATATTATGTTGGTGTTTAGTTAAAATTGATGGTATATTTAAATTAATAACTATTTTAAACTAAATTTATTATAACTATGAAACTAAACTGGAACCAGACCGTTAGTAATGATTTGGTTTCAACTTTCAATGGTTGAGTTTGGTTTTGGACGACAAAAAAACAGTATTAACGGTTGGACTCACAAGTTTAACTTAAAAACCATCAAAACCGACACCGAACACCCCTACGTAACATATTAATTTATTTAAAATGAAAAAATTTATAACAATAATAAAATACTCGTTTTTATGGAGTAATTTTTTTATAAAAATATTAACGTTTGAAAAAGCTATAGTCGTTTAAAAATAATGGGTAAGAAGTTAGTTTACAACTTAAATTAAAAACATAATATGGTTAAAGATGAGGAACCAAACTTGTAAGTTGAATGGATTGTGTTTAAAAGACAAGTTTATCTTTACTAACACATGTACCTCATGCTTTAAGTGTTGTAAATTACTTAAAAATTGATGTCATAATTTGGCCTTGTTTGGTATATTATATATAGTATAGATAATATGTATTTATTATTATGTTGTTTGCGATCTTTAATTGGTATCTGCTTTTAATCCAATAATCTGACAAAAAAATTAGTTCTATACCGGATTTGTAATATATACATGAATCTATAGGATAGGATACATGGTTATAGTGTATCATATGTTCATATTAGTTTTAAGTCATTATTATCTGCTTTTAATCCGCTAATCTAAAAAAAGGAAAACAAATAGTTATATGCCTGAATAAAGTCATTATTAGTTGAAAAAAGTTGATATATAAGTGATATAGATAGATATTTTTGTTGGTTGGTTAAAACAGATATGTAAAACGTGATTATCATTTTCATTATTTCATAATTATGTCTTGATTGTGTTATTAAAATGTGAATGGGCCTTTTCTTTATAAAGGAAAATTAACAAACTTAGTGATATGTAATGTAATGGCTTTGTACAACCACATGAAAAGGGTAGGGAAATTATTCATAAATTATATCATTAACCTCATTACTGTTGAGAATTGCTACAAAAATTGTTACAACATACAATTTAAGGGGTGTTTGAGATTGCTTATTTTCACCAACTTATAATTATAAATTTTTTGAAAAGAAATAAGGTTTTTTGGATTACCCATATTGTGAGAGGAAAAGTTTCATAAGTTACATTTTTATAACTTATTAACTTAATGAAAATTATAAGAAAGTAAAATAAGGAATCCCAAACATCCCTTTAGTTTTCTCTTGATTTGTTAATGTTCTCTATAGCTGTTCTTAATATAGCATATTACTTTTAACTAAAATACGAAACATCTTTCGAAAAGGACGTTGGTGTATAATGAAAATTTTAATATGATTTTAAACGATTTTGATGACTGTAAGTTATATTTGTGTCTTTAAAACTGTAGAAATAAATTATATTAATGAAAATAAGTATATTTATGATTTTTCTCTTATTTAGAAGATTGCAATGTTCAATTTTTTTTATATACATATAGCTTGTCTATTGGTTAAAGCTTAGAAATGTTATTTAAACTATTAAGATAACACTAAAAAGAAAAGAATAATGCAGGTGCGATAAGTGGAAATGCAGAGAATGGGAACACCACCCTTATGGAGTCTAGATCATGACCAGAGGTTAAAGGGTGGACGTTTCTCTATAACGCTCAACCCTATCTATGTTCTATGTTCATTAAAGAAAAAAAAAATAGAACACTATCTCCGTTATTACAAACACCTTCAACTAGAATGAAAAAGAACATATACTTATAAAAAAATTACTACGAATATCTAAATAGTTCGTGCTTCGAAACTCGTTTGAATTTCGCTCAGTTTATAAAGGAGCAAAGCTCGTGTCAAGGAAGGCTCGCTCATTTGGCACGCTTAAATTAACCCCAAATGAAAGACATTCAATCTCTTAAGCCTAACTATTCATTATAATTTTGTTCACTATACCCCTTGTTTTGGCTCTCAGTCTCACTATTCGTGGGTAGGGGGGTCTTCGGGGCGGGTACCCCACCCCTCGGTAGTGATAACCACCACCGCCACCATAGCAAGTACCCGTTGAAATGCATGTTTTCGGTTTGCAATACCCATGAAAGTTAGATAAACCCCAACTTTTGTTACTTTATGATCTTATATAAAAACATACAATCTTTTAATCACATCCCTTTGTGGTTATGATAGGGTTCTATTGAAGGCTATATAATGCAAAATAGTTTAATTCATGTTTTCTTGAAAAATAATTTTTATGCAAAAAAATGTACCCAGTTCAGGTGGAAATAACTGGAATTCAACACAATGTCATGTCATTTGGCTAAAAGTACGACCCCAAGCTTTATAGCAATGGTCACTCACTTGGTCCACATTCTCCAATCTCCATCAACGTCATAAGCATAATCATACCTATTGTACACCAACCATCATACTAGTTATTTACTGTCACTTGGTCCACTTTATATATTGTTAGTTAAACTTAGAACTATATTATTACTCATTGAACTTTAAATTTAACTAAATACTTTATTTATATGTGTGTCAATAGAAAGTGATCTAAACAACTTGTATTTTAAATTTTGTGTGAAATTGGCTCAGTTTGTAAGATACCGGATCTTGTGTCAAGGTTGGATCGCCCATTTTTTCTGAACGACGAATTTCTGTCGTTTGGAAGAATTGAACTCAAGGCATCCAAAACCCTTGGTGTTTTAAGGGTTTTGTCTTTTTCAATGGACCACCAACCCCGTTGGTAGTTGGATCGCTTAAATTATCACTAAGTTATGTACATCATTATATCATAATTTTAACAACTCAGATTAACTTTTCATAAAATTATGAAAATTAGCATGACGTTTATTAATCTCTTTGAATAACATTTCAAACTTTTGATAAAATTCAGAAATAAAATATTAAAAAAAAAATAAGTAATTGTCTGAGCCCGGGTTTGAATAACATTTCAAACTTTTGATAAAATTCAGAAATAAAATATTAAAAAAAATAAATAATTGTCTGAGCCCGGGTTCAAACCAGGGACCTCTAGTGTGTGAGACTAGCGTGATAACCGACTACACCACCCAGTCAACCATGTGATTGTTGGTTGGGGGGAAAATTTGATATTAATATAATCTCCGTTTCTTAATTAAGCAAAAAATCAACTACGTGAAACAGTTTTGACGCGTGAATATGAATCCGATTTCAGTTCTGAAATCTATGAAATCTATGTTTTTTTCATGAGATTGATGCAGAGGATTAGCATCACACTCATATATGATGAACTAGTAAGAATGTTTTGTATATGCTTACTCCTCAAAAGACTCTCACTCGATTAAGTTTATTATAGTTATTAGTTTATTACTAAGTACTAACTATAAACAAATCAGAACCCGATGAGCAAATCTGGAACATAAAAAATCAAGACTGATAATAGGATGACTATTTGGATATGGAACCCGGTGTGGAATTTGTTTTATAACATTTCACATGTAAGATATTAGATGACACTCCGCTCAAACCAAAACGATAAGTATTGCCTCTGGACTTTGGTAATACAAAAATAATCTACTAATCCATTAATATTTATTTTTTTATTTTTCTAACTTTCACAGGTAATCAAACTATATAATAACAAAGACTAAAGAGATACCCGATACCCATGTATTAGAAAGATATAACACATGGTTTTTCAGTCAGCTTCAGGATTGGGATTACTAACACCCGTCCCAAACACCGTCCAGCTATCATCCCTAGTTATTACTATTACATGATATGTTTACTGTTTCACTAGCTGCGTGCCCACGCGATGCGGCGAGGTATGCACGCAAACATGACATCGGACGCGTAACCGGTGTTACTGTCTCTGTATGTGCGTGACTTCACAACAGTACATGCATAACCCGACGATAGTATGCTCGTATTGCGGCACTGGGATTTTAACCAGTGTTAGTAAGCAGGTCACACGACAACTGTGCACGCTTAGTCAGGTGTTGGTGTGCACGTAAGGATACATTGAACTCGTTTTGACCCACAACCCATTCCGCTTGACAATGTTCTGAACCGAAATTCGTTATGACTTGACCCCTTTCAACCCAAACCCGTCCCGACCCAAACCAAATTAACCTTTATGTATCGACTCATTCCAACCTTGACCTTTTAGACCCATAACCCGAACGGCCGACCCCCCCTCCCCCGGATTCGTTTGCCGGTCTTTAATGGTAATCACGTAACACGTTAAGTTTTTAAAGTGAAAAAAGTATAGCAATACCATACTCAAATTAAAGAGAATAAAATTATCGTTTTTATGGTATATATATTTTTTAAAAATATTGGTGTGTGAAAAAGCTATTAACGTTTAAACGTCGTCGGGTAGTTGGTTTAAAATAAGGGATATATATGTAACTATTATATAAATTAACAAAATGTGATTAAAGTTAAAGGACCATACTTGTAATTATTTTAGAATACATTAATAAACCGTAACATGATTTTACTTTTGCTAAAAGACAAAATTGTCAAAAGACAAAATTACTCCTAAAGTGTCTTAATATTATGCATTGAAGATTGTATCTAAAGCAATGAGTTTGATACCACTTAAAAATTAAGAGGTTCCTCGCTCATGCTTTATATATAGTATAGATATATATATATATATATATATATATATATATATATATATATATATATGTTAAATGGTTTAAAGAAATTTTATGACTAAATATTATGATAAGTGAAAGCCAACAGCTACCAGTACCACATATAGGTGATCAAATCGGGTTGGTCAAAGGAACCGGAACCGGTTCAGAACCGGTTCCATTAGTCAACATCACTGTTTAAACCGGTTCCATGGTCGAACCGGTTAGGGAACCGAACCGGTTCCCCAACCCTCGGACCCGGAACCGGTGGAACCGGTTCTGACCGGTTCCTAAACCGGTTCTTACACTGTAACCGGTTCCAACCGGTTACAGTGTAAAATATTATTTTTTTTTTCGTTTTTCGTTTCCGCTGCTTGTGTAGGTGATGATTTGTGTTCTTCTGATTTCTGAAGAGGCTCATGCTACTTTTGTTGTTCACCCACAGAGCAATGGTAAACAACATATTGAACTTAATGCTATGAGAGTGTCAGCGTGTTTGAATTGATTAGTCTGTATCGTGTATCGTGTAATGGTGAACTTAAGTCTGTATCGTGTTACATTTGTTGAGTTTGCTATGTATTATAGTCTTTTGGCTTACGCAAGTCAAATGCTGAATTATAATCAAGAGCGGTGTTATACGATTCGTATTTGTATAACATGTTAAATAAAAAAAACAATTAACATAAAATTCATTTTATTTACTTTAAGAAGTTCAAAAAAAAAAGGTTACATGTTTTAAAATATTCAAAAACAAACTAACAAAACATTAAACTTATAAATATAAAGTTGTGACATATTATTTCTAGAAAAGCCTTCTTGTTCGTCGTAATTATTGAGTGGCGACTTATTCATCAGAATTACTTGTAGAAACGCCTTCTTGTTCGTCGTGCACTCGAACATCAAGTGGTGTTTCGTCTTCCAGAGTGGTTACGTGTTGAACACGATCGATTGAGTCCAAGTGATCCTTCAAGCAAATGCACATCTCCACCGACTCCGAATTCAGTCTTGTTCTTCTCACCGATATTACCCTGCCACTAAGAGAAAAAGCAGATTCCGAAGCTACCGTAGAAGCTTGGGCGGTTAGTAAATCACGGGCCATGGTGGCAAGAATCGGAAACTCGGTTTCCTTTACCTTCCACCAAGCCAAAACATCAAAAGTGCCATATTCCTCTTCGGATAAACCGGTAGAGAAATCATATGCACTATACCTTCCTAGTTCGCTTGAAGGGGTGTTACCCCTTTGTTTTTTAGCCGTTACGTTGCGAACGGTGTTCATAAGGCTAATCATGGGGTCTCGTACTCTAGTAGCACTTGAACTTGATGAAGACCCCCCAGCGTAGGCATGTGTATGTTTGACCCATATTTATTTATATAAAAGTCATGCATAAATTTAAAATTCAAATTAAAATCATTTTGTGCCTCTGTTGAAAAGTTTGGGTCAACTTCATGCATATCTAAGGCTGAAAAAATTTTGTCTATCACACATTCAACCCCCGTAACATTTAACATTGGGTTTAAAGCGGCGGCGCAAGTAAAAATCGGTGGCAATTCAAGAAAGTATTTTTTTAATTTAAACTTCATTGGTAATATGATGTTTGAAAACATTGGACTTTTATTTTCAAATTCTTTAAGATTGTTAACGATTAAAAATAACTCCGAAAGAACCAAGGGACTTGTCGGATAATACGTTCCCGATAGTTTCGTAGTTGATGTTTTAAAAACTTCAAGAAAAGTCGATAAGTCATTGATAATTTCCCATTTCTCATTTGAAAAGGGGATTGCCAAATCATTATCGGCAAGACTAGAATGAAACATTTGTAAAGTTTATCTTTGTTTCAAAGCACTTTGAAACATTATGCAAGTGGAATTCCATCAATGAGGTACATCCCAATTAGCTCCCAAAGCTTTTCTTCCCGTATCTTTACAAAATTTTCTATAATCCATTTTTCTTTTTTTACTTTTCTTAAAAACTTCATGTAGCATTACTCTAAAATCGTTTATAACCGATGTAACCTCATCCGAAGCAAGTCCGTCTTGCACGATTAAATTAATGATATGTGCAACACACCTTGAGTGAAAAAATACACCATTGCAAATCGGCGTATATTTTAATTTTAATTTATCAAACGCCGATGTATTATTCGACGCGTTATCAAATGCAATTGAAAATATTTTATTTTCTAGTTTATAAGTTTTTATAACATAATCTAAAATTTCAAACAAATTATCTCCCGTATGTGGATACTCAAAGAGTTCGAAAGCAATGGTGCGTTTCATCATTTCCCACGATGACGGGTCTACCCAATGAGCGGTGACACAAAGATAAGATTCGGGTAGACCATGTGGAGCCGACCAAACATCACTAGTTAAGTTTATTCCCGTATTTATATTTTCAAAATATGCAATTAGTACCTCTTTGGCCTTCTTCCACAATTTTAAACAATAACGTTTAAGAGTATGACGACTTACGTGAGTGTATTGTGGTTGAAGCGTATCTCGAATCATGGCGGTTAAGCGAGGGTTGTCGAAGTGGCTAAACGGCAAAGCTTCTTGAATCACAAACTTCGCCATACGATCTTGAACTCGATCAATTTGGTATGTAAATATTCCGCCTTCACTATCCATTTGCGTTTGTTGCGACTCGACGTTCTGTTTCAACGCCCTGCAATACGGTCTTTCGATGTGTTTCTTCAAATTTGAATTCGAAAGTGGGTTTAAATAAATCCCATAAAACTTGCACCGAGCATTCAATGAATGGTCACTCAATTCAACCAAATCCCAATTGCACCAAATCTCTTGATTACGATTATGAGGTACAATACGAACGAAACTTGGTCCGGCGGTGGAACCTTGACCAACTGATGATTGTGAGGCAGCCATAACAACAAATATGAATATAGAAGAAGAGAAAACAAGAGATTAGAGAACTCAGAACGTTGTAATAGCGTTTTTTTGTATTTTTTTGCGTTCGGGTTTGCGTTTTGAGTGTTGTGATGAACCCATTACACCAAATACCTATTTATACTAGTAGTGGGGTGTTTGGGGAGCCAAAAAACGGCCATTTTTGACCCCAACGGTCAAAAAACGGCCATAAAACCGTTTCCCAACGGCTAGAACTACTCCAACGGCTAGAACCGGTTCCGAACCGGTTCCGGTCGAACCGGTTCCAGAACCGGTTCCGGTTCGGTTCCGGTTCCTACCCGGTCCACCTCCAAAAATGTCAAACCGGTCCCGGATCGCCGGGTTGAAACGGAACCGAACCGGTTCCTACGAAAAACGGGTAGAAACCGGTTCGGTTCCGGTTTGGTTCCACCGAACCGGTTCCAGGAACCGGTTTTGTTGTCCACCTCTAGACTACCACAGCCTACATCAAAGAAACTCATGTTATTGAATTGAGTTCAAGTTTAATTTAGATCCATTCAAGCAATCAACTCATTTGCATACCCATGAATCTGCATATCTTGTGGATCTCATTTTCGAACTAAATATACTAGGAATGGAATACGATACCAAATCCCTTAAATTCTAACACTAACAAACATAACCCGTGCTTAATTCGCCTTACGCTATTAACATAAGATATATTTTGCACAAAATGACGATTTTCTTTTTGTCAAAACAATCAGCAAGAGTAGCTACTTGGAGGTGCCCGCAAGTAGCTTTTAGATTCAAATGTATGTACATTGTCATAAATAACTGCCTTAACAGATCAGAAACAAGAATTAATACTTTTTTTAAAGAGAAAAACTAACATTCTGATATTCTAGAACCACCCTTACCTTAAACACCAAATCTAAAACCAAAACAAAAAAACAAACAAAAAAAAAGGTCTTCCAACATGTTCTTGACACAAAGCCAGCTCAACAGCAAACATTTAAGGATGCTCCAAGTCAGCAATGTTCAATGTTGCTATCCTCCATCTTCAGCATTCCAATATCTGAAAGCAATCATCACAATTCACACATACAAGAAGATTCCCATACATAATATAATATTAGGGTGTATATCGGTTGAGTTGATCATGGGATACTCAAGACCAGCTCAAAAATGGCTCAAATTGAGCCGAGCATAAACAAGCTCGAGCCTAAAAACAAGCCCGTTGAATAAACGAGCATGAGCTTCATATACCGAGCTCAGTTAGACTCAAGAGCCTATTATTTTACAAATATGATAACTTTTGGTTAGCATAGAAAATGTATGTTGCATAATAAAAATAACTTTGCATATATAGTTATGATACAATTAACTAAATAATATATATAATGTTACACATAAAATTATAATTACTAGTATGTATGTAGCATATGAATAAACTTGATACTAACCTTAATTGTCTTAAAGGTCACCAATTCCGGTCACCGAGTCATACAAATCTAGGTTTTTTATCAATTGGCTTCAAGATTTGGAAAGAGCACATCAAGCTCTCATCGACACTCATCATCGCACCAGCATTATCAAACTCGCCACAATAATTCGGGGCCGAGAATACAGTCACAAGCTGTCTATCCGCAAAGAATTCGTACCCATCTTCTACAACCTGCAGAAACAAAGTCTCACGCTACGTCAAAACCTCAAATATATATCAATTTCAACCCATTTACTGATAATAAGTTGACCCAGTTTACATTTGAATCTAATAGGTCAAAAGATGAACTTCAATATATTGTTTCTGTAATTATCTTAAACACATCACTTATTTATAAAATTCAAGAAAAATGGGACACAAATATTTGAGGTTAAAAGATAGAATGGGGAGTCTCCAAAGTAAGGCTGTTCAAATAGAAAGGGAAAAGCTCAGAAAATGTTGTTCGATTTCAAATCAGTTGTAAACGAGCCGAGCAGCTCAGTTCTGCGTGTACACAGACGAGCACTCGCTGGTTTGGCTCAAATTATCTTGTAATGCATGTTATATACATATATATATATACACACACACTTACAATTATAAATACCACTATATTGACCCACTACCTAGTTATCTATAGTCTATACTATATAACTACTAGCCAATATGATCTTCTGAAAATGAGAACCTTTAATATTTGACTTTGAGTTATCATTTAATTTGTGTTTTAAATTTGCATTTTGTAAAAAACTTGTATTATGTGTGTTTTTGTTAAATTGTCGGGTTTGAGTTGGAACTCTTGAGTGAATGACAATTTAGCACTGTTGACATTTAAAATTGAGAATTTTGTACCAAATTTTAAGTTGAAACCGAGGTGCTCGTTTACAAGACAAAAAGTTCGAGTCTTAATATCTAGCTCGATTTTGTAATTTGATCTGAGCCAAACCGCTAGGTTTGTAAACAAGCCAAGTTCGAGCAGACTGTTGCTCGATTTGGCTCGGTTCGGCTTGTGAACAACGTTACTCCAAAGTGATGCAAGGGTGTTAAATGTTCAGAACCTCTTAAATCACATTACTCAAAAAAAAAATAGATTAATGGTATTAATAAAAAAAGAATTTTATTAATATAGTTTTTGCAATCATATGTAAATTTGTAATACATAAACGCTGTTAAATTCAACAACACAGCCAGTTTTGACTCGCATTAAAAAAAATAGTCGTCTGGCCCACATATGTTTCGACTTATTACCCAACCTGTCCGGCCCACCTCGTTTACCACCTCTAACATCAAAATAAAAGACTTCAAATAATAATATCAAATAACCTGATGGGCACGGCAAATTAGGTCCATATCATGCTGCATTAAAAACTCTGCTACTTTATCTGCACCAAAAGTATAAGAAACTCCCCTATCATTCATCCCCCAACCTTTGACGTCTCTATCAGGATCCGACCAAAGCAAATCACAAAGCAAACCCGTATCGGGAACATCACATGGACGAGGCAAGCTTCTAATTTGGTCTAGATTTGTTAGGTCAGGAGAAAACCACCGTGCATACATAGTATTTTGTCATCAATGAGAGCCGCAACAGGAAAACAATTGAAACAATCGGTAAAAGTTTTCCAAATTCTAACATTGAATCGGCGTTTACATTCATCATAGAAACCGTAGATTCGGTTAATGGAGCACACTCGTGATTGCCTCTTAAAATGAAGAAGTTTTCGGGGTATTTGATTTTGTAGGCAAGTAAAAGACATATAGTTTCCAAACTATGTTTGCCACGGTCCACATAATCACCAAGGAATAAGTAGTTTGATTCGGGAGGAAAGCCCCCGTATTCAAATAGCCTTAATAGATCACCATATTGCCCGTGAATATCACCTGGTTTTTAAAGAAACAAAAGCTTAACCATATGAACAATTATATGTAGCATTGTGAGCAAAATTATTATTAACTACTAGAAATATCACGCAGCCACTATGTCAAAATACATATTCCATTCCACTATTAGCCAAATGTACATATAGATACCAGTTAACTTCTCACAATCAATGTCTAAGTTCATTTGATATCCCCAAATAACACATACAATTAGAGGTGCTTAAAAAACGTTGAAACCTACCAAACTGAAACAAGTCGGTTTAAAATTTATGCCGTTTGATTTTTGCAGTTTGATGATAGATTGGAATGTGGAACCGGTCGTTTACCCTTGTTTTATTTATTTTCATTTTTGGAATATGCAACTACGTATAAGTATTATATTCAAAAAACATCATTATCATTTGTATCATTCATAGAGAGGGAATTCAATCCATATATTCATGATTGTTAAGAATTTTGCAACTACTACGGGTACCATCAACTCATCAAAGAATCAATAGTCTAATTCAACAAATAGTAACCGAAGAAACACGGTACCAAACCCGATGTCCCGGATCGATTCGACCCGTAGAAGTCAATTCTGAGATCCGGATTGTGTCAGATCCGCCCCTGGTACTTCGCTCTACATCACAAGCTGTGTGGAGTGCATGTTACGACCACGCATCAGATGGGATATGTCATCACCATCACGGTGATAACTGCTTTGCTGATGACATCTCACATCTAACCGTGATCACAACGCACCATCTCCACAATCTTACATTGTAGTCGAAGCACCGTGGGCCAACCGGGCACAATCCCGACGTCATGAATCCGACTTCTATAGATCAAGACCAATTCAGGACATCAAGTACGATACCACGTCTATTCAATACCACTTAACAAAACCAATTCTATATCATATTATTCATATCCAACAATTAACAACACAAATTCTACACGAATAAAACGACAATTATAACAAAATTAGGTTATAAACCATTACCACAAATCTTAATAGGAGCCTCAAGCTCCAAAAGACAAGGCTGCTGAAGAAATATCTCTCGAGAAGCCGCGCAAAGCTGGCGAATCTCCGCCTCGGAAAGCTGAACCTGCCGAACCGTCCGGGCTTCCCAGAACTCCAAAAGGCGCTTAATAATATCATCCAAAACGGCACCGTCTATCCCCTGACCATTCTGAGCCATCGATATATTAATATCTCTAAACCCTAACTCGTAAAACAGATATTAAGCGATTATTATTAGTATTATTAGCGTGTTGTTGTTAGGGCATTGTGTTGCGTTTTGGAGATTGTGGTCACGTGCGTGATGTGTTTGATGGAGACATAGCGATTGACAAAAAACATGGACGAATCGTTAACGGCAAGCTGGCGGACGGAGGGTGCCGAACAGATAACGATAGGTTTGTAGCGGTTTGTGGTTTTAAATTTGATGATCGAAGTTTGGTGGTAATAATAATAATTTTGAAGAGGTGATAAGACGTAATGACAGGATTATGGTGTTGAAATCAGTACTAGGAGAGGAAGTAGTGGCAGTAGTCTCCGCCTATGCGCCTCATGTAGGCCTAGGGGATCAGGAAAAGAGAGAATTTTGGGATTGCCTAGACGCAGTGGTAGGGGGCATACCTAGGGGGAGAGGATTTGCATAGGAGGAGATTTTAATGGACACATTGGTAAGGCTAACGATGGTTTTCAAGCCGTTCATGGGGGTTTCGGTTTTGGTGATAGGAATGAGACCGGAACAGGTCTTCTAGAGTTTGCGGTGGCACATGACCTAGGTATTATAAATTCTTATTTTAGGAAACAAGATTCGCATTTAATCACTTTTAGCAGTGGCGGACGCGACACGCAAATTGACTACCTTTTGATGAGGCAAGGAGACCGACGTTGGTGGAAGGACTGCAAAGTCATACATGGGGAGGCAGTTGTGACTCAACATCGACTACTAGTGACAGATATAGCCTTCAGAAATAAGCTGACTGTTCGAGAGAAGAAAGGTACACCGAGAATTCGATGGGGAAATTTGAAGGACGAAAATCTCCTACTGTTTAAGGATAAACTCATGCTGCATACGCGGGCTCGACTAAATGGGGACTCAACTCATATATGGGAAGCTATGGAGACAAAGATCATCCAAGTAGCAAAAGAGACTCTCGGGGTCACAACAGGAAAGACAAGTGGGCATAAGGAGGCTTGGTGGTGGAATGACGCGGTGCAAGACAAGATAAGGGACAAACAAGGATGTTTTAGGGAGCTAATGAGGTGCACGGATGAGGAGGAGCGAGGGGAATTGAGGGACAACTACAAAACGGCCAAGATAGAGGCGAAGAAGGCAGTGGCGGAAGCAAAGAAGGCGGCCTTTAAACGGATGTATGAAAGTCTAGAAACAAAAGAGGGGGAACATGCTATGTTTAAGATTGCCAAAGCCAGGGAGCGTAGAAGGCAAGATCTAGGACCGGTGAAGTTCATAAAGGATACAGATGGGCATGTACTGGTCAAGGAGCAGGACATCAAGCTAAGATGGCAAACCTACTTCCACAATCTTTTTAACAATGGGAGAGCTTTCCAAGAAGAACATGACAACACAAACTTTCAAAGACAACAATCGAATAACTGCTACTGCCGACGGATCACACGAGAAGAGGTGAAGGATGCACTTAGGAGGATGGGAAGGTCTAAGGCGGTTGGCCCAGACAACATACCCATCGAGGTGTGGAAGTGTCTGGGGGAGGAAGGAGTCATGTGGTTAACTACTCTGTTCAATAGTATTCTCAAATCAGGTAAGATGCCAGACCAGTGGAGGAGCAGCGTTGTAGTTCCTATCTATAAGAACAAAGGAGACGCCCAATGTTGTGGTAACTACCGATGAATCAAACTACTAAGTCATACTATGAAGCTATGGGAAAGAGTGATTGAGGGTAGACTTAGACGAGAAACTCATGTTACGGTCAACCAATTTGGCTTCATGCCGGGCCGTTCCACCACAGAGGCAATACACCTTATAAGAAGATTAATGGAAAAGTATAGGGAGAAGAAGCGTGATCTACATATGGTGTTTATTGACCTAGAAAAGGCCTACGACAGTGTGCCACGACAGGTGCTCTGGGAGTGCTTGGAGGGTAGAAGAGTGCCCAGGAAATACATAGAGATAATTATGGATATGTATACCAGGAGTGAAACAAGTGTCCGTGCGCCAGTGGGGGATACTGATTTCTTTCCTGTAGAGGTAGGTCTTCACCAGGGGTCAGCGTTGAGCCCGTTTCTTTTTGCAGTAGTCTTGGATGAGTTGTCAAAGTCGATTCAGGGGACTCTCCCGTGATGCATGATGTTCGCAGACGATATTGTGTTACTTGCTAAGAAAAAACAAGATCTAAACATGAGGCTTGAGGAGTGGCGAACAACCTTAGAGACAAAAGGTTTAAAGATTAGCCGATCTAAGACGGAGTACCTCCACTGTGATTTTGGTGGGATAAACGACAATGAAGACGCACAGATCACAATTGAAGGTCAGGTGGTCCCGCAGGTAACGAAGTTCAAGTATTTAGGATCATTTGTACAGAGCGATGGGGAATTAGACAGTGATGTGACCCACCGAGTTCAGGTAGGATGGTGTAGATGGAAAGCAGCCACAGGTATATTGTGCGACAAGAGTTTCCCGACTAAACTAAAGGGAAAATTCTATAGGGTGGCAGTTAGACCTGCAATGCTATATGGAACAGATTGTTGGGCCATCAAGAAGGCACAAGTGCGGAAGATGGAGGTAGCAGAAATGAGAATGCTACGTTGGATGTGTGGGCACACAAGGCTAGATCGAATAAGAAACGTTGAGTTTCGCGAGAGATTAGGGGTGGCGAACATAGCAGACAAGATAAGAGAGTGGAGATTGAGATGGTTTGGACATGTAAAGAGAAGACAGACGACGAATCCTATTAGATCCGTAGAAAACATTACTATAGAGGGGAGGAGGGGTAGAGGACGACCGAAATTGACTTGGGATGAGAGGATTAGACATGATTTGATAGACCTAAACCTCTCCGAGGACATGGTTGAGGATAGGAATTCGTGGAGAAGTAGAATTAAAGTTAAGGATTTTTAGAGAGAATTGAATACCTTAGGGCTTATAATTAACTTATTTAGGTCACATACCATAATGGTATTTCCCTTACATATATTATTATTATTATAATTATTATTAGCTTTTATATAGCTGTTAAACTGTGATCTTATTATTAATATTATTTTAATTAGTAGTAGTTTTTATATAACTGTTAAACTTTGATTTCCTTTATTTTGCTTCATACACATGTACTTAGAGCCGAGGGTATCTCTGGAAGCCACCTCTTTATTCCTTTGGACAGAGGTACGGTGTGCCTACATCCCACCCTCCCCAGACCCTACTTATAGCTTTGCTGTCAGTGGGATTTTACTGGGTATGATTGATTGATTGATTGATTGATTGATTGAATTTGGGGATTTCATGACATTTGAAATCTAGGGTTTTGATTTGCTCGGAATTTTGATGGTGGGTTGTTATTTGTTCCCCAAATCCCCTTTTTTATACTGTTGCCTTTTATTTTAGGCCTATTTTTGAATTAAAGCGTTACATGTTTTAAATAATTAGGGTGATTATCAATTTTAAGTGTCTAATCTTTTACCTTTTTCATATAAAGAAATTAAACACCCCATCCACATGATCTGACGGGGTGGTAACGTGGTTTGAAAGTTATGCATCCTATTTATACTGGTGTCTCATCCTCTCTAAGTTACAAAAGTGTAACTTATTAACATTTTTCTTTCATATAAAAAACAATCCCAAACATTTTATTTATTTTTAAAAAGTTAATAAGTTATAAGTTGATGAAATTAAGCAATCCTAAATACTTTCTTAATTAGTTTTTTAACATATAGCGTCTATGACAAGCAGAGAGACTTGGAGTTTGGGGACCATCGTTTTTCGTAAGTATTTGTATTTCAAATGGGCGCCAAAATGAAAAGAAGCCCCCTTGGTGCTCGTCGGTTAATGAGCGGAGGGACTTGGAGCGTGAGACTACTGTTTTTTCCAACAAATCAAATTCAACCTTTCATATTTTCATATAAAAAATAAATAAATAATAATTATGTTATTAGTTAAACGTTTTGATATATGTTTTTATGAGTTCAGTCTTTAAACAATTCTTACACATATAAACACAAAACAAACTAAATCTGGATAATGTGTAAGCGAGCAACAAGTTACGCTGATATCCCCTTTTGAATTGCCAAACCTATTCTACTAAATATCAATCCTTGGTTCCTCGGGCTCTGCGAGTCACTGTGGACCACCTTCTGCACCCGCTCCGAAAAGCGAAACGCCTCGGGAGCTAGGGAGCCAAATGTGTCGATGGAAAAAAGTTAGTGAGAGGGATACACTCCTACGTGGCAATCTCGTTTTCACCTTTTAGTTAAACCACTACACTTAGTTTAATTTTTAAGTTGTGACATTTATATAAAATTAAGTGCGCTTTAGATATATATTCATTTCGGAACCTCATTTGCATATCACCATCGTCATTTTTTGTCTTTAAACGGTTTGATCAAACCTTGGGATTTTGGCCGATCGATTAAGTAGAGGGCTTATCGATCAATTTAGAACATTGTTGGGTTTAGTTTTTGCCAATTGATCGCACCTTCGGTTTTTGTTCAGTTACATGACATTAGGTTAAATTACCATTTTGCCCCTCGTGTGAGGAGCAATTACTAACATACCGAATGGACGACATCTTGTTTAGGGGTCAAAACCGCTAAGTAAATTAAACATCAAAGGTTTACTTGCTCAAAAATTGGGTTTTTTTTTAAACGGGTTATTGGAGCTATATACCACACCACCACATGGGCAAAAATAACAATCTACTATAAATAAAATATTAGGGTAAATGGCATAATTTGTGTGATTAGTAAATGGCAATTATTATGGGTGTAATAGTTTTTACTTAACTCTAAATGACCCAAAAGGCCAAACCTACTGCAACATCCATATTCAACCCTGCAGTAGTTAAAGTGTCAAGAACACAGCATTTTATGATCCCAACAAAAAACTAGGCAAACTTGACTTTCAATTTTCCAATCAAGTCGCATAATAAGAATGATGAACTTAAATCGAGTAAATAATAGCATTAATACCGACTAAGTGTAGATCCGAATGAACATAGTCAAATAGAAGAAATAAGTCAAGGCGCAGATATAATAAGCAAAGTTAAAACAAAAAAGTCAACAACGAATCAATGTCACCAGACACTACACCTACACACACAGAACATGACATAAAATAGTATCACATATTGGAATAGCGGATAAATACTAAATCATGTTTCAACTTTCACAATATTTGTTCTCAAGTAAAGATGGTATTCTACAAGGTCAAACAAAAGTGTTTCTCGATTACAAAACAAAAAGGGAAAGAAAAAAAAAATGATGAAATACACTTTTCTTACCAAATCTCCAACTCAAGTTGAACAACAACCTTTCTTTGTTTTCGCAGACGAATCACCGACATTAATGGTGGTGCCTTGACCAGGTAAAGCAGTACCACCACCGCCATTTGCCTCTTGTGCCGCCAACGCTTTCTTGCTAATAACATGATATATTTGTGTCAACACGGTTTGAAACGCTTTCTCAACATTATATGCTTCGAGCGCTGACGTTTCGAGAAACGAAAGGCCTTCTTTTTCAGCCAAAGATTGACCATCTTCTTCAGCCAATGCTCTAAGATGGCTCAAATCTGACTTGTTTCCAGCCATCATGATCACAATGTTTGAGTCTGCGTGGTCTCTTAGCTCACGTAACCACCTTTGGACATTGTCAAAAGTTTGACTTTTGGTGATGTCATACACCAGAAGGGCCCCAACCGCACCTCTATAGTATGCACTCGTGATTGCTCTGTATCTTTCTTGCCCTGCTGTGTCCCAAATTTGAGCCTTTATTGTCTTCCCATCAACCTGTATATAAGAATGTTAACTTTTAAAATATAATCAATGTGTTATTGGCAAAAAAAAATAAAAAATACACATCCGTTACATGTTCAACATAATATATATCAAATAACTCAAATCAGCTAGTCCATATTTAAGGGATCAAGAATGGCTAATCTTTTATATAATAATAATAAACATAGAATAACTGGTTAATAACTTATATAACATGCTCAAACACTAATTAAAGAAATAGGTAAACCATTAATTGATATGCTTGTTTATTAGTCAAATGTATTAAAATAGCCTTTAGTAGGATGAACATGGAGAATCTTGTTGTCTTGTTGACCAAAATGAATTCCTTTTTGACTTTATTAATTTCTCATGATGTCAATGATTAATCTTAAAACTTCATAAAAAGAAAAAAAACTGTTACAACTTTATAAACTTAATGAAGAAATTACGGAACTTTCTTTTGTTCGAATTGAATATCCTAATTCCGTCACTACTCGTTCTCGGCCAGAATGAATTCCTTTGGATTTTATAAATTTTTAATGATGTCAATGATTAATCTTAAAACTTCATAAAAAGAAAAAAAACTGTTACAACTTTATGAAATAAACGAAGAAATTAAGGAACTTTCTTTTGTTCGAATCCAATATCCTAATTCCGTCACTACTCGTACTCAATACTTCCTTAAAAAACCACAAAAAAACAACAAATCATTCCAATCATCATGGAAATTCGAAGGCCAATTATCAAAAACATAAAACAGAGTTTCACCATAAACACAAACCATAGATTTTGCTTAACAATTTCAAATATTCCATACCCGAGACATATTATCAAACACTTGGTGTGCATAATTTGACACAACTTCAATCAGACTTTAAAACTTTACCCTTAAAACACATGACATCTAGAAATCAAGATAACCAATCAGAAGACAAAATTAACAAAAACCCTAATTCAGATCATACGGATTTAAATTATTTTAATAATAATAATAATAATCTGACCTGAAGAGTACGAGTAGCAAATTCAACTCCAATGGTGGATTTAGACTCCAAACAGAACTCATTCCTGGTAAACCTGGAGAGAATATTGGATTTACCAACACCTGAATCACCAATCAACACGATCTTGAACAAGTAATCGTACTCATTATCAACTCTATTAGCCATAACAAACCTATACCCACAAAATCAAAATTCAATCGAATTAATAAACATACATACATACACGGATCTAAGCAGATCGAATCAAACTAGTTTTGATATTTTGATTAAGAGCTAAATCACAAATTAATCAACTCAAATCAGTACGGAAAACATGATCAAACACGGAAAACGTGTTGAATTGACGAGTAAAGAGAGACGTTACCTATGAAATCGGAAAGAAAGTGAGAATGTGTCGTCTGGGATGAAAGTGAGGTTTGAAACAATGGTGAAAGAGGTTTGGAATAAGCCGACGTTAATATATGACAAGGAAATGATTTTATACTTCGTTAAAACTTAATTAAAAAATAAAATAAAACTTAATTATTCGTTATTTTAAGAGTGAATAACCTAGTTTTTCGTCTCTATTTTATCCAAACATGCGATTTTCGTCTCTATTTTTTCATTTCAGTTGCAATTAAACTCGGCTCCACTAACCCTATTAAGTATGTTTGTTACCTATCAGCGTGCCTCTTACGTGAGGGGTAATTTTGTCTTTTTTTCCCCAAATACACACCAGCCCCCGTGCAGCCCCTCACGTGAGAGGGCTTGCGAAATACGATTGAGGTTTATTTGAGGAGAAAAAGGACAAAAACTGCCCTTCACGTGAGGGGCACACTGATCGATGGTTTTAACGACTAGACTTAACGGGGTTAGAGGGGTCGGGTTTGATTGCAAACAAAATTAAACCACATAAACGAAAGTCCCAAATTTAAAACTATTAGACTAAAATCACATATTTAGACAAACCACGTGAACAAAACCGTATTTTACTCCCAATTTAATTTTACGTATGATTATGATTGGAAGAAAAATATTAAATGGTCAAACCGATTTTGTTTTTCAAGGGTTTATTCAGAAGTGATTATTGGATTATTAAACTTTCAGTATTATTTATGGACTTTAATTTTTAGTCTCGTCATTTGACAGCTAAGTAATTAATTTTTAATGGCAAGTTTCATAATTCATAGTTTCATACAAGTTTTTTTTAACAAAATCGAGAATATCTTTGTATTTTGTCCTTACCATTGTCATAGCCTCCCAAATCATGTTTTGGGATATACTTCAATCAAAATAAGTTCGATAAATACATTTTTTTGGTTACTACTATTATATTTGTTATTAGGTTGGTGCCCTATTACGTATCTTAAACGTTTAAAGGTATTGGATTCGAGTTTCAAATGATAAGGAAAAAATTGTTTTGAATAATAATACCTACATAATTTATGTTAGCAATATAATATATGATGTAAAAAGATATAACAAATTACAAATAAATATAGTAAGTGTTTTTAAATTAAACAAAATTGTTAAAAAAAATATCATATTTCAAATGTATATGTATGCCGTCTATAAATTAAATTAACATAGTTGAATAGAAAGGGTTTAAATTAACAAAGTTTTTCTTAGACTTTCATTTATTCTAACTCTTTTTCTTTTATCAACACAATAAATATACTTGATAACTCTCTAGAGAAAATCTTTTAAAAAAACCTTCATGAACACCAGAACTAAAGTAGTGATGGCCATTATATGTAGTAGCTAAATACCAATTATATTTGCCATTCATAAAGATAATTACCAATTATATTATTCTTGTTATTTAAAAATCACTTAATAACCTTTACCAGGTATATTTAAGCAAGCACAAAATATAAAACATTTATTAATAGGCTTTTATTATTATTTTACATTTTAGATAAAAGCAAAGCATTAAATTTTATGTGATATATATTTTTAAAAAGCTTAGTAATAATTTGATACCTAAAATAACTTCTGATATAAAACATGTCTTAAAAAATTTTCTAAATCATAGTCAGTCTAATTAATACTTTACTGTGATTATTAATTTTTATATTCAGCTTTATAATTTTAGTCGATGATATTATTCGTCATTATGATTAGTTAATAATTTTATTAAATTTCATATTGATAGTAAACTTTAATTTGTTTTAAGGGCACTTTTGTTTTCGCTCTAATTTTGTATTTGTAAAGATTTGAAATCACCACCTCAGTTATAAATGTGCAAACTTCATACCATTAGATCACTATATTGTCCGTTTTAAAAAATATATATCATTTAAAATGTAATTAACGATATTTATTAAAATATATATAGGGAAACTATATATTCTAAAAAAGCAAAAATGAATCATTTATTATATGAATCCTGAATATATATATATATATATATATATATATATAGAATAATAATTTACATTTAAATGATTATTATTGATTCACCCTTCAAAAAAACTATTTGGAAATACATTCTCAAAATGGATGACAATCAGCTGGGAAAGGTGGTGTCAAGACATGCAGATCTTTTTTATGTTGTTTTGTAGTAATTAATTTGGTGTTGATTGTAATTGATCATTTTCGGACATGTTTCTTTTGTTTTTGTACTATAATTTTCTTAAGCAACTTCTTGGTCGTTCAAAAAAGAAAGAAAACAAATATTGTTAAAAATAAATTAAACCAATTTTAAAATAAAATGTTTTCGGAAACTTATAATTTACTTGTATATTTTCGGAAAACACATTGGTTTAAGACATTACATAACCGTTATGTATTACATTTTAAATAATATGTATAAATAATTACGATAAACAACCCTTTACTCAATTTATTATATCTACTACAACTTGATGTCTAAAATATGTATTTACTTTTTAAAAGAAAAAAATAGTAATCTCTTGATAGCATCTGAAAATGTAAATTTTATACAATAACATCTATAAAAAGAATATATGCAGACCTATAAGTAATTAAATTAAAACAAATAAAAACTATGATTAAATAATTTATATAATAACATCTATAAAAAGAATATATGCAGAATATATACTGCGGGAATGATTGAGAATAATCTATTATTAGTATTTTAGTTGAAGGGTTGGTGTGTGTCTTATTTGATTAGTAAAGAATGCAACGGCGACGTTTAACGAGGAAAAAAGATTGACAATAAGGTATTTGTTGGCAAAGGAAATGGCAGACTGGCGGTACTAGTGGGGTATTTGACAGGGTGGGAATGTTGGTCATGCCTTCCATGTTCTCCTTCTACATGGACTAATTAATAATTAAAATAAACCTTCTTAGTAGAGTTATTAGTTTTAAATAGGGTCTTCCTAACCACACCGCACACCGCACCAGACGCCGCGTATAGCCCTTACCGTGGCGGTTTATTCGACGTGACTGATTTGATCGCCGACCTCGACTTCGACGGATGACTTGATTGGCGAAGGCTGTCGTTGACCGCAATTACGCCGCGTATAGACCATAACGGTGCGTTTAGTCCCCTCAATTATTTAGGTTGATTCCCAGACTTGTGGTGGTATACATTAGCATGCAAAGTGTTGAAGTTATTTTGTCCTCTCAATTATTTAGTCCTCTCAATAATTTTGGATACATACAAAGTGTCCAAATTCCCAACTCAAGAAAATGTCGTGGATGTTCGACGGTTATTTTCCGAGCCCGCCGAGGACAAACGACGAGGCAAGTATTCCGGATTTGAATCTGGCGTCGCCGGGGTTTGTAGATTATGAACGGGGGGGGGGGGGGGGGGGGCAGCGTTACCGAATTTGAACCAGGTATCGTCACATGTTTATTTGGTTACCCGTCGTCATTAATTTCTGAAATTAGATTTGTTAACAATATATTTTGTTAGGAATATTTTGTGCACGACCAACCGGATTGGTATTTGGCGTCTAGTAGCAGTTCGTACTTGTCACAGCCTGAACATGATTACGGTCAGCCGTCATACCATTTATCAGGAGACCCGCATTACGTTGCCCAGCCTTCGTACCATTTTAATACCGAGGAGCCGTATTCATGTAGTCAACGTTCGTACCCATTACCAGTAGGTGATGTGTATCGGTCACAACCAGAACCAGACCATATTCTTGAAACCCCCCACGAGACTGTTGATGAAGATTACGGCAGACATAATTCTGACGACGATGGTGATAATTGCATTCGCGAGACTAGGGTGTCATATAAAACGGATATCGTATGAGACCATATGTTTTGTCTAATAAAAATATTTTGTAATTAGTAGTTGGCTTGAACTTGTTTTAAATTTGACGTTAATACTGTTTCAGTTATTTTCTTCCCGTGAGGAGCTGGAGGAGTGGGCGAAGAAAAGAGGTCGGGAGCATGGGTGTGTTGTTGTTGTCCAGCGGTCTAGGCCAAAAGCCGTGGATCTTGGATGCAATCGCGGCGGCAAACCAAAACTCACTGCCACAATCAGGCGTACAGGCGGTATAAAGAAGGGTTGTCCGTTTAAGCTAAAAGGAAGGCACAACCGTGTTGGTAATTTTTGGAAGCTTGAGGTCGTAAACGAGACGCACAACCACGACCCGTTTGTCTTTAAGGAGGGTCACGCGTATCTAAGGAGAATGACCGACGAGATGGTTGATATGGTTGCGAGGTTACACGCGGATGGCTTGAAGGCATCAAAAATAGCTCCACTGTTACGCAGATAGTTTCCCGGAGCCTGCGTTATTGACAAGGGCATACACAATCTTACAGAGAAGTGGAGAAGAGAAAATACAGTTGGCGATACCCCAATGCCGGTTCACGTTTTTGAATTTGATTTGTTGCAATGGATGTTAAAAAAATATATATTAACGTCAAATAAAACCGGTTGCAGGTATTTGAAAGCTTCCTGATTAATAACGGGTTCGTTTATCACACACGGGAGAACCCTGCCACAAACCGCGTAGAGGACGTATTCTTTTGTCATGACACGTCGCATAAAATGTGGCGTGCGTTCCCCCATTTGCTGCTGATTGACACCACGTACAACACAAACATGTACAAGTGGCCGTTTGTTCAGTATATTGGCGTGACGTCGACGTCGAAGTCGTTCTGTATCGCGCACGCGGTTCTACTTAGGGAACACCAGACGGATTTCACATGGGCTCTCGGGCACCTCAAAGGTATGCTCGAGGATTCTATTGAGCCGCGCGTCATAGTCACGGACAGAGACTCCGCCCTGATGAATTCTTGTAAACAAGTATTCCCGAATGCTACCAGAAACCTATGCCGGTGGCACATACATGAGAATATAAAGAAAAAGTGGAAGGGTATGTATGACAGCGAGGCAAGAGAAGATTTCGCTCTATTATGGTCGGTCTTGTGTGAGTCTCCCACGTTCGATGAA
Organism: Bidens hawaiensis; assembly: GCF_021521415.1. Taxonomy (NCBI): domain Eukaryota; kingdom Viridiplantae; phylum Streptophyta; class Magnoliopsida; order Asterales; family Asteraceae; genus Bidens; species Bidens hawaiensis. The sequence continues at coordinate 52,908 of NW_027494208.1, forward strand.
TACGAATATAACTGCTTAAAGTTGCAAGAAATGTTATGCAAAATTGGGAAAGAAAGTAAGTTGTTCTTATTATTAATATACAATAAGCGTTAATCTAGTAGTACATTTCATAAGTTTATTTTTGTTTCGTTTTCAGAGGTATGGGACTATATCCATCATAGCTGGCTGTTACGAGACAAGGAAAAGTTTGTATCTTGCTGGATGACCGATCGGTTAAACTTCGGCGAGACTACAACAAACCGAGTCGAGAGTCAGCACGCGAACATGAAAAGGCACCTTAACGGGGCCAACAACACCCTCCACGCACTTGCGGCTTATGCCCTTGAGCTTATAGAAGCCCAGAAGGTTGAAATCGGAGCAACATTTGAAAAATCCCGGATTACGTTGAAGAGAGACCATAACCTTCAGGTTTACAGACTACACTATAAAGTGTCGATTAAGGTTCTTACGTACTAGAAAAGGAGTACGGAAAGCTTGAAAAGATGATCGAGTCGGGACATACGTGCCGACACCAGTTGCGAACGTCTATGGGGTTGCCGTGTGCTTGTGAGGTGGAGCGTCACGTTAATACATTGGTACCTATTCCACTAAAATCGATAGACCCGTTCTGGAGGAAGCTTGACTTCGATCCAGTGGTCGCACAGGTAGAAGAAGAAGACTTCGAGGCAGAAATGGATGAGCTTAAACAGACGGTCTTGATACGTAAAGATCGAAAACAGAAAAGAAGTCTTTTATCGAAGATTTGGTCCGTTCTTCCCGGCAACTCAAATAAAAAAGAGCTAGAGAAACGGGAGGACCCTCGCGGGCGCCCAAACCTAAACCAGCAAACAAAAAAGGTCGAGGCCGCGAAGCACAGCTCGTATATCCCTTCCTCGTACCCCACTTCGTCCTCACAGAACACTGACCAAACCCCCTCATTCTTGGAGCGTTTGCGGTCGCGGTCCCATTCATAGCTTAAGATGCCCCCTCCTAAACCTTCAAAGCGGTCGTCTAAGAAAAAGGAGACTGGAGCTGCCATAGGTTTTCCTTTAGTGGTTTATCCAGAAGATGTTGTAGCGGTAAATCGATATAAGGGCCTTGTTCCAAGCTGGAGTTACCCTTACATCTCAAGGATCATAGACGTAAAGCCTGACGATAACTGCGGTTTTCGGGCAATTGCAAAGGGTTTAGGAATGGGTCAAAATAGTTGGAGGGAGGTTAGGGTTGCCATGAAGAATGAGATGGATAGGAACCCAGATTGGTGGAGGGTAAGATTAAATACGGAGCAATCGGAGTTTTTTGAGAGGACCCGTAGCCAGTTAGATTTTTTTGAAACGGTTCAAGATGCGCCCCGCAACCGTTGGTTTCAGTTATCCGCCCATGGATACGTCGTTGCTCAAGCATTTAATTGCGTTCTGATTCTTCTAGAGCCGCATAGCAGCCAGACCTTTTTCCCATTGAGAGAGGGACCAGATCAGTTTCGTGGTCATCCGGTACTGGCCATTGCTAATGTTACAGATACTCATTGGCTATATATACAACTTGAAGGGGATTTCCCGGTGCCTTTGCCGGTTTATACTTGGGCGAGATTTGCAAAAGAAGAGGCTTACGGCTGGAGGGCCTTGTATGAAAATCGTATAAACGAGTACATTAGAATCATGTCAAGTTGGCGAGTCGAATGTGATACAGTTGATTTAACCGCTTGATTGGATATTTAATTCGATGTATCATAGCCACATATTATACGCACTGTGCGATTAAGTTAACATAAAAATATGTAATTTTATGTACTAATCGAATATCATTAAATATGAAGAACAATCGAACACGATGACATAGTTGTCCAAAATAGCATCCACACGTCCACCATTAGTAGTCTTCGCACCCGTTTTAGAATGTTCAACGGGTGCAATATTCTTGTAACATCCACACCTAGTTTATTTGAAAATGTTTGTTATTTTGTTTTGGTGAAACTTGGTGAATGAGTTTGGGAGAGAGGTGTCATACGCTGTTGTTTTTGGTGATATATGGTTTTTGAGGTGGGGGGGGGGGTGGGGAGGTTGTTCAGATGCTTTAAATGTATTGGCTTTGCATACTGGAAAAAAAATCTATATCCGCCACGTTAAGAGGTATACGTGACGGTTTTGTCCCATTGTTTTCCGACATGTCATGAATCTTGCAGTACCAATAACCCCACGTATAGTCCTTGACGTGGCGGTAGTGTTCCACTATTTTTAGCCTGCCAAATATTGTTTCCCCCTCTTTCAGTCTATATTTCTTGTTCAGGCGACCGACTCCCCTCTTCCCCGTATTATTCCATCTTCCGACGACTGTTTGACGGATGTCTCAATCCAAGTCTAGTCAACACTCCTCTGGGTCATCTTCCAAGCCTTCCCGTGCAGATGACCTTTGTGTGAGATGCCCATGTGGAGCCTCCACATGTTACCGGATATCCAGGACCGATGCAAACCCTGGTCGTCGATTCCTGTGCTGTGTAAGTCTTTAATTACTAACGAATTTAAGTGTGTTTATGTCTGTTAATTGACGATGATTCCTTTAATTTGGCTTAGGTCAAATTTAGGTGTTAGTGTTCTTAGTCTGTTAATCGAATTAGGGGTTTTTGTTTGTTGATATATTTAGTCCATTACAAAAGGGGAGTTGTGGATGGCTAAAATGGGCCGATGATCCCACATGCCCTAGTTGTGAAAAGGTAATTTAAGCAATGGTGAATATGATGAACAAGAAAGATGAGTTTGCAAGAATGAAAACCAAAGAAGTAACAAGCTTGAAGATCTTGCTAGCAATTAGTTGGTTTTTGTTCTTTGTTTATGTTTGTGTTTATTGACTAGCTGATAACATCTTATTTGTAGTATGGGATACTGTAATCTTTGTTGTTGTTTTTTAATGTTTAGAGTTTCATGTTTCATCTATTTACTTTCCACATTATCAGTCATGTTGCATCCATGATGAAAATGAGAAGGATCAAATTGAGAATGTTGAGAATGTTGTTAATGTAGCTCAGTTTGACAATGAAGCAAGTCAAATGGAAGACAAAGAATGTCAATTGGGAGAAGATGAGTTGATTGCTTATTTGGTGCAAGAGGATGAATTATTTAGACCAAGTGAAGAGCATGAAATAGATCCGGGTGATGATTATGACCATGAGGTTTTGAAAGCAGCTTTCGACTACACCAGTGAGCCGGAGGAAGATTACTATCACGATCCGTATGAAAATGATCCGGTGTGGGATTCTGACTGGTCAAACGATGATTGTCATTGGAAGTAGTATTGTACTTGGTTTGTGATGCTTTATGTATGTAATGTGTTACTTAAATTTGACATGATTAAATGTGTTGTAATGTTTGTATGATTTTCTAGGTATTGTTTTTATATTAAATAATCATCAACCGTTTGCAAACAGGGTATAGTGAAACGAAGTGGCCGTGAGAAAAAATGAATTTCTAATTTTTAATTAATAATGATTTTTTGTCTTTTAATCCACGTGACAAATGCTATTGTCTAATCATTTCTATGTTGAATCTATTGCGTTGATGAAAATAAGGATGGATGTTGTTGCTACAGAGGTCATTTATAAGACCATTCTCATTCAAACCTTTTACTAGTTTGGTTGACACCTGTAATTAAAAAAAATCAAAATTAATTTTTTGGCAATAATTTATAATATTTCACCTATAAATTGATATTTTGTCAATAATTTATAATATTTAACTTTTCTAAAAAATCTGAATATACAGTTTTGTTTTATATTTCTTATATGAGATAAAAACTAATCATATTACATATAGGTATAATAAAAAATAATTAGTTGAGTTAGTTTGTGAATGAGTATGAAAATTTGAGTTAGATTGAATTGTATAGGTTGAATAGTGAGAAATTAGTTTTGTAATAAAAAGGAGAACTTAGTTTTTAATAAAATACCGTGTCAATAACGACATGTTAAGTGCTGAACGTGGCGTTTGAGAAACCCTAGTTTTTGTCTACAAAAAGCCAATCCGTTATACCTTTTTTGATAACACCAAAGTTTATCATAAAACACACCTAGTCTATTACACCCCTCCACCATGTTTCGTCTAGATGTCGGTTCTCTAACGCCGCCCAAATTGCTCAAAACACCAACATGTTTTAGTCATGTAATCGGTTACTATTAAAACCAACGTTTGGTTGTGTAGACGCTATTTTGGAGTTACATGCAGGGGTGGCGGTTGTGTTGGCCCGAAGGTACACCCAAGTTATCCATGGTTATAAAACTTCGGAACCTTAAATGCTATTAGCGGAGGAGGACGTGATTGGAATTACGCCTCGTTCTTCTTACAAACCGATATGCTTGGCTACTAGCTTGCCGTTCGACATATGGGTTCCAAAAGAGCCAGCCGAGAAGCCCCATAAAGATGAATTATTTCAGAACAATATTTTGTCGTTGCCAAAAACAATTTTAAATGTAATATTTTGCTGTGTAAATGTTATTTTTTCAATGTAATATTGTTATTGTGTTTTAAGTAATCTTAAATTTTAAACCCATCATATAAAGTTCTTGTATAAGGTAATATAATGGTAATGTAATGTTCAAAATATAAAATATAATAATAGAGTTATAATAAACTAAAACTAATAGGAATGCTAGGGTTTTTAAGTGTTAACCGCCACGGTAATATCTTCAAGTAGCGTATAATGGTAACGTGGATCTCTAGAAACTGTGATAAGCCTGGAAAAGCCTTTGCATGCAAAAAATATTGTCGGCCTTTAGCTCTGCGTATAACACTTACCTTTGCGTATATTGATTGTCTAAATATCTGTAACCGCTACATTAAGAACTTAACGTCGCGTATGTTGGTAAGGGGCAAATCTACAAACTCTGAAAAGCTTGTAACTCACCTATTCACTTTGAAGAGAAACCCTGTGTTTGCATACGGAAAATAATGTAGGTCTTAACCGTCACGTATAGACATAAACGCGGGGTGAAATGATAATAAAATTTTTGACCCTTAGAAAAAGTTGCAAAGAAAGATATTCCTCTAAATTTGTAGTTCAGATTTGATGACAGTGTATGACAACATATTATTTCGAATATGATATTTGTTGGGTATTTTTATCGATATCGTTCATTGTTAATACAATATATATACACATTGTATTCCAATAATAAATGCCGATAAACATGACCTCGTTTCAAGATGCCACCTTTACGTAGTATATAACGATACTGTAATCTTTAGACTACTCCCATTAGCAAACTTTGAGTAGTTTGTTTCACTATTTGAAAAAAAAAATTTAAAAAACAATGAAATTGAAGCAAACGGGTAGGTGGTGCAAACTAGTTTTCAAACAAATTAAACATTGAGATAGACATTGCAGTAACAAAATAGCATCTACACATGACGGAGACAAACTACAATTGCTTAAATTTCGAAATCGCCTGCAAATTTCTAGTCAACAAGTAATAGTAATATCAGACACCAGTCTTTACTCCTAGCTGGGCTTGGATGTTAGATACCCTCCTTTGATTTTCTTTTTGGGTTTTTGGGGCACTTTTGTGTATTATATAGGGGGGCATCTAGGCATCTTCATCCCCTAGTAGTATATTAACGTTAATAAAGACTCCAAAATAGCATCTACACAACTACCGATATCCGCTGGACAACCGCCGTAAAGTTGACCGACGAGACCGTATTATATATTAATAATAACGTACTCCAAAATAGCATTCACACAGCCACAATTTTATCGTTTATTGCACGCCGAAATTTCTATGGCTGCGTAGAAGCTATTTTCGGGCTACATTGTTATTATTTTGCATGTTATTATCGTGTTGAATGGTTGGAGTGGTGTTGAGGACTAACGATTTATTGTGGTATTGAGCCATAGATTATCGGTTGTTATATAGTTGGTCTCTGAGTCCCTTATCTGACACGTAAAGGCCTTGACGTGACGTATGAGGGTAACTTGAAATCGACAAAGTCTGAAAAGGCTGCAGCAGGAGCTTCTTATGGGCAGCGGTAAGCTATTAACGCGGCGTATAACGCTTACTCCAATATTGAATAAAACCGGCTCGGCAAAAACATTTGTTTTAAATTTCTAAACGATTACATTAGAAAATACTATTGTTAAAAATTTATATATCATACCGGCATGAAAAAACATCATAATCCTTGCTTAAAATTTACAAACGATTACAATAGATAAAACTAGTACAACAAGATATTAAAACATATTGTAGTTTAAAATAGCATCTACGCATCTTCGTCTCGCCACCTTTTTTTGTTGATAATCTAATGGCACGCCAATTACGGGGTCGTGGCATTACACTCTCTCTGTTCTTCTTTTCTTGTTGTTATTCCAACAACTTAATGCCAACACTCCACTGTTGATCTTAATGACAGGTTCTATCCCAAAGAATAATAACTAGACCAAAATAACATCTACACGGCCAACGTTATCTCTTTCAGTTGACACTTATTTTCCTCTTAATCATTGAAATTAGAGTTGGGGTGATCATAATAATTATCTATGTATTGGATGGATAGAGGGTTAGTGAGGTTTCGGGGTTAATTTATAATGGAATTTTTTGTGAAACAAAGGCGCGTATAGTCCTCAAAGTGGCGTATAAAGATAACAAAGTACATATAAAATCTGCCAACATGTAGTAACCTGTCGTCCTAAACCGCCAGGTTTCGTACCTAACGTGACGTATACGACCTCCAAATTTTGTCTACAAAAGCCTCTCCGAATTACCATTCGTTCAACCACACCCTCATTCATGTTTTCAATTAAGCCTTTCACATTGTTTCATGGGGGTCGGTTACTATTAAAACTTATTGTTGGCTGTGTAGATGTTATTTTGGAGTGACATGCAGGGGTGGGGTTGTCGTGGCCCGATCAGAATGTTAGGTTTCCCTCGTCGAAAATCTCAACAGTGCCGTTTACAGGCACTGTGGCCGCCATTAAATGATGGAGGGAAGAGTTTAGGCATTTCGACAGACGGGTTCCAATGAACATCTAAAAGAACCACCCGAGAGGCGCCGTAAAGATGAGTGAATTCCTTTAAAAGAACATTTTCGTATATGTCAACAACATCTATAAATGTAATACTATATTGTGTAAATGCTATTTTTTGAATGTAATATTTGTAGTGTGTTCTAAATTAAGAGTGTTTCTAAGGTCCTGTACCTTTATAACTGAGAATTGATGATAGTGAAGACGATGATATTTTGACTTCACTTTCAAAATATGTACGAAAGAATTGCGTTTGATAAGAAAATATTATTGTGTTCTTGTGTAATGTGTTATGATCATGATCTAATATTTAAAATATTTAAATTACAAGATATAATAAAAGTGTTATGATAAACAACTAAATGAGAATTAACAACTTCAAAATAGCATCAACACAAATTTGTTGACAAGATATCGAGTTGCATATATGTTTATATGTTGAAATAGCATCAACAATGCTCGAACTTCGAAATCGACGTACCACATTTTTTCGTTAGGGACTAGCAACTTTTTCGAGTTGCATATATGTTTATATGTTGAGATGTTGATTTACATTTAGGGACAAAATACATTTAACCGTTACGTATAAAACATAACGCTGCGTATATTTGGTCAACTTGTCTACGACATGTCAGGAATCTTCCAGTACTCAAAGCCTGTCTGATGTACGTTTAACCTCACGGTAAGTTTTTAACGCGACGTACAGTATGTTAACATACTTTATGCACCCCGACTTTTGTGTGTAACATATATACTGATGTGTTGTAAAACACACTTACTTTCCTTATGATTTTATCATGGTTTTTATGCTTAATTGTTTATTTTATGAAAGTATTGGGGGTTAAGTGCAATAATTTACAAAGTTTAAATATTAATTGTAGGTTTATAAAAGATGGTGAAAAAAGAGTTAAGTTGGAAGATTCTAGGGGCCTTTTTGGTCAAGTTTCAAAACTACAACTCAAGGCCCGACCCAAGCCCACAAGTTAGAAGCCTTACATGATATTATATTAAGTTAATTAACTTAATTTTCTGCCATTATCCAGCCCTAAATCCCGAATTAAAAAAGAACCCTAACTCCTGCCAAGGTTGCGATCGGCAGCAGCAAAGGAAGAGAAAAAAAGAACTTGTGGCGGCTGTGGTGGCTGTTGTGACGGCTGGAGAGGAAGAAGAACACCAAGGAGAGTCTTGTGCAGCTGCTAGGCATCAAATACATTTATAATCTCAGCCATATAACCCTAAGTAATCATTCATAAACTTTACTTTTTGTTCAAGAACCCTAACTAGTTGAATTGATCTTTTTCTTTGGATTGTTTTGCAAGTAATTGATTGTTTGACTTTGATTTAGTTATTCTTGGATTTTGAATGAGTTTGATTATGTTTATGTTGATGTTTATGATGTTTTACTTGAATGTTAATGGCTATCCAAACTTAATGAGTAGCTAATCTTGTTTGTTCTACCTAGGTTTGATGAATATTGTTAGGTTTTGACTAGTAATATGGATTGTTAATGATCATGGCTTAAATTGTTAATGTAAAGTTTGATTTAACAGTAAATTAGATTGTGTTAAGTGGCTGTGTTTTGTTTGATTATACCTAATAACCTTGTGCTTTAATTAATTGAATCGGTTTTGATTAGTTGTTGCATGTTTAAGGCTCTTTACTTTGTGTTCAGGGTTTATTTGCGGGAAGTACAACCGTAGGGATAAGTGGGTAAATTAATTAGATAAAATCAGTTGTGAAACACCTTCTTAGAGACCGAGAGGTGATAAGAAGTAAACTCGTCTCATTACTTTTACTTGTTAGAATTAAGATCGCGCGAGAGCGGGTTTTGTTCTTGTCGGGTTTGGGTGTGAGCGATTAGTTGGTCTAGTTTAAGTTAAGTTGAATTGTTCCTCTATCCTTGGTTGCGTAGTATTCGTTTCCATTAGGCTAGTGTGTCGGTGAGACCGAGAGGAGAGTCGGCATTAGAACACGTTAATAATTTGTTTTTCCGGTTTGTTCTTAAAATCAACTAAGATAAGTTAGAGTTTGTTAGTGAGACCGAGAGGTGATCTGAACTTCTTGAGCGAACCTTAGTTGTGTCATCCTTTAGAACCGGTGTCGTGAGAGTTTTCAATCCATTGTCTTGTCATCTCCTTCAATATGATTCTTACATAGGTAGACGTTTTTATCACTGCAGTCAAAGTTTCCGAAGTTTTGTCAAAAGTTTTCATTTAGTTAAGTTAAGTAGTTAAATTAAATCTAAAAAAAATCAATTAAATATTTTGGTGAGTCTTGGTTAGAGTTTAGTGATTATAAACGTTTTCACGTGTCTTCGAGTTCGATATCCGGACTTTCCTTATCTGTGCTATACGCGACCGGTACACTTGCCGTTTGTGTGAACTAGGATAGATTGTTTGGTTTTTAAAGCTTAGTTGCGACTTGTGTTTTATTTATATATATATATATATATTTTCACACATCAAGTTTTTGACGCCGTTGCCGGGGACACGGTTTGAGGCGTATTAATAACGACTCGAGTTAGGACTTGCCTTGTTTACTACTTGTCTTTCTTATTTGTTTTGTTTGTTAGTTTAAAATAGTTTAGCTAATTATAGTTTCTTTTATTTATTTTAATAGTTGTATGCGACGTACTCGATCTCTAGGACCACAAAAATTGAAGGATTTCCCGAACCAGAGAGAGAGCTTTTTGAGAGACGTCGTACAAAACCGTCTTCCAGTTCATCTACATCCGTCGGTAATACGTTCTCTTCTCCTACTTTTTCTGAACCCGTCATTAGGGATAGGATTATGGGCGACGCGAATCCACCACCGAGGAGGACAGTTGCAGATCGGGCCCGTCCGGTCGATGCTGGCGCGAGATATAGCATTGCTCCACCAGCTATAGGAGTTCAAACGACTTGGCAGATTCCATCTAATTTTCTGAACACGATTGCTCATTCTGCTCAATTTCACGGGTTACTCCATGAGAACCCACATGCTCATATCACTCGCATCACACGAATTTGCGACACGTTTCATCTTTCCCGCGTATCCGAAGACGCCATCAAACTCCGAATCTTTCCATTCTCCCTCGTTGATCATGCGAGTCTGTGGCTTGAGTCCCTCCCACAGGGATCCATTGCTACTTGGGCTGCCATGCAGACCCAATTTCTTGAAAAATACGATCCTCCGGCTAAGGTCGCTCGTTTGCGTAACCAAATTCATTCTTTCCAGATGGAGGACACCGAGAGCTTCTACGAGGCGTGGGAAAGGTTCAAAAATCTACTTGCGTTATGTCCAAACCACGGCCTACAAGACTAGGCGGTTGTTGAGAAGTTCTACAACGTAGTGACGTACGCAACTCAGAGTATGCTCGACACAGCTGCAGGAGGTAACCTACTGACAACGAAGGATACGGATGAGTGCATTGCCTTGTTTAACGGTTTAGCCATGAGTGGATACCAGCGACCACCAGTTAAGAGTACCAAAACCGTTGATTCCCTATCACGCGGCATGCATTCGGTCGACACGAGCACCGCACTTGCGGCACAAGTTGAAGCGTTAGCAAAGATCGTGAAGGACTTGCAGGTGAAAAGTAAGTTATGCGAGATCTGTAGAGGGGGACATAATACTGTTCAATGCCCCGTAGGTTTCCAGGAGGAGGCATTCGACTTCGTTAATAATCCAAACCGAAATCAACATTCTTTCAATTCTTATAATTCGGGGTGGAGAGGTAACCAAAATTCCAACTGGAGGAACGGAAATCAGTCCGGCTTCCAGCAACGTCAGAGCCTATTCCAGGATTCCGGTGAGGGAACGAGTAGTGGGGAGAAGAAGCCCACATTAGAGGAGATGATGGCATATCAGACACAGATGCTGTCGCAGTATATGACTCGGGGCCGTCACAAAGAGACTCATGAGAAATTTCGGGAGCACGAGTCATTCATGAGAAATCAAGGAGCGTCGATTCAAAATCTTGAGCGTCAGATGGGAGAGATAGAAAGTCGTCTAAATAAGAGGTCGCCAGGTACACTTCCAAGTAACACTGAACAAAATCCGAAGGCGTTCGCGAAGGCTGTGACGACAAGGAGCGGTGCAGGGGCACGTAGCGAGCCCGTGATTCAAGAGGCGACGAGAGGAGTCGTTAATGAGCCCGCGGTAGATGTAGAGGAGAAGGTAGACGAGGATATTCGGTTGGAGTCTCCACCGGCCAGGGTGCATCAGAGGCACAACCTAGGAAGTACAGCACAAGCCGAGAACCAGCCACTACCCAGCACACCACCGAGAGTCTACAAACTTAGACTCCCGTATCCTGGGAGAATCCGTAGGGATAGAGACAAGGAGCAGAACTCCAAATTTCTTGATCTTCTGAAGCAACTTCATCTTAATATTCCTTTCCTTGAGGCACTTACGCAAATGCCCAAATACGCAAAGTTTCTTAAGGATATTCTTTCGAACAAAGAGAAGTTAGCCAAAGTCTCTTCCATTCCTCTGAGTGCTGGTTGCTCTACAGTCTTGCAGAGAAAGTTACCAGAAAAGATGTCCGATCCTGGGAGTTTCACAATTCCCTGCATCTTGAGTGATAATACGGTCGTCCATGCGCTGGCGGATCTTGGTGCCAGTATTAATCTCATTCCATATTCCGTGTATCGCAAGTTGGGTCTAGGCGAACCGAGGCCTACTCGTATGAGTATCCAGCTTGCTGATCGTTCTGTGAAATACCCCCGAGGGGTGGTCGAGAACATGCTTGTTCGTGTCGACAAGTTCATCTTCCCGGTGGACTTTGTCATCCTGGACATGAACGATGATGATAGTGTCCCACTTATCTTGGGCCGACCATTCCTTGCCACTGCACAGGCGTTGATCGACGTCTGCGAGGGTAAGTTGATCTTAAGAGTTGGGGATGAGAACGTTACTTTTGACGTTCGACAGTCAATGAAACACCCTAAGTCTGCTGATGACTCCTTATACTTCATTGATACCATCATGGAGCATGTCGGGGAGTTTCTCAGCGAAATCTGTGGAGGATCTGCCTCCGACACCCAGATTCTCGATAGGGAGATTCCAGAGATTGAGATGGTTGCCATAACTAAACAGTCCTTAGATGACGATACCGAGTCGCATACCTCTGAATCTGGCGTGTCTGCTAAGATCGTACGAGACGATCCGATGGACCGACCTTCGGTCGAGATTCCTCCTTCTTCCTTAGAGATTAAGGATTCGCCTGCCCACCTTGAGTATGCGTTTTTAGATGAAGAGAGGAAGCTGCCGGCTATCATTGCATCTACTTTGACGGAGGTTAAGAAGGCGAATGTGGTTATCTTGGATATCGAGGGTTGTCATGAAGAGCTTGTGGAGGATACCTCTATGGAAGTAGATGATACGCAATTTGACCCGGGAAGTGACATTGAAGGAATAGGAAGATTAATTTTCAGGGAGACATCACAGAAGAGGGAACATGTATACTTGGATCAAACGAACTTGAAAGTGGGGATACGACATATGAAACAAAATAAAAAGTTGACACACAGCAAAGATGACATCCTCCTTCATTACACGACTCGTATAAAGTTTGGTCCGGGTAAGTATAAGTCTTGGTGGTCCGACCCGTTTCAGTTTTTCAAAATTTCTATAAATTTTTCTGGTAAGTTTTTCCCAACTAATAGTAGACAAATAAAACGAAACGGGTCGAGTGGGAAACGGATAAAGAAACCTGATTGAAATTGAGATTTGGGGTCAGGCTGAGGACCCGTTAAACTAAGCGCTCTCTGGAGGCAGCCCGAGATTTAGAGTTTTGTTTTTTTTATTTTTATTTTTGTTATTTAAAAATAGAAAATACAAAAAAAAATTAAATATTTAATAAAAATTAAAAAAATTCAAAAACACAAAAATATGTTTATTTCTTATGTTTTTGTTTTCTATTTTGTACGCCGCTACATGCGAGCGAGTTTGAGTTTTTACAGGTATTATTATGCGCATGGTAGCTCTGATGGCGTTTTGGAACTGGTTCGCCCGAGGTTGCGGGCAAATGAAATGCTATACGGTCGTTCGTTCGAGTCATACACAGCTGATGAAGAATCCGCATCTAAACCAGGGGAGTAACCTGTTCTCTATTTTAATTTCTGTTCTTTCAAGTTTTAATTTTATGATTTACGTTTTATTTTTATTTTATTTCTTTTCCTTGTTCTTATCGAGGACGATTTCGTTCTAAGTGTGGGGATGAGAATTTATTTTACTTAGTTGTTGAAAAAAAAATAAATAAAAAGTTTTCACTTGTTTTTCGTTTTCGTACGTTGTTTAAAAAAAATATCCCTTGTTTTTAGTTTCTTTTGCATTAAAGTGGGAGATGATGAAATTTATCGGAAATCGGTTTTTCAAACTACTAATAATATGAGATAAATAAAATAAAACGCACTTAACTTGGGATGTGTCGGTAGGCTCAGCCTTGAAAATGAAAGGGCAAATTTGATAAAACGGTTAAAACGGAAATCTTTTGTGGGTAAAGCGTTTTGTCCATGGAAAAGAAGCAATGAAAGGTCGGGCCATACTCAAGCCTCAAATTTTGGTATGAAAAAGTAGAAGTATCGTGAGTTTTTAAAAATATGAATACGTTATCATATGATGCTTGGGTAGGTTTAACGTTAGAGTATGCCGTGTAGCCTATGATATAAATCTTAAACTGCTAGTTTAGTGTTTTGCACCTCATTGGCGTATGGTTTTATAACCTTAAATCCTGTATTGATGGGATGCTTCGGGTCCGGAGACCATGGGTCTGTATGCAATCTATTCATTTGGGTATTCACAATTCCTAAGTGGGGTTGTGGATATTTAAAATAAAGCCAAAGTGCAAACCCTTATAAGTCTATAAACATGATCATAAAAAGTACAAAAGTACAAATACACTACAGACTTGATCATCCACGCTGTTAGCCATGTGGGGTCCCCTTGCTCGCGTCTCATTACCATTAAGAAACGGACCACAAGGGACACGCTACATGTAAGCCCTACAGATGAAATTTTGCATACTCACCTATGGTGATGGATTTGGGGTATTGCTTGATAACGGGGTTATGTCATGTTGTGGGGAACACTAGCTATTAATAAATTGAACCTTAATCGTATCTAATGGCTGCTTGGTAGACTTTGATGCTTAAGCTTAGGTGGATAAACAATACCCTTGATCGTCTTAACTATTCATAAATATTGAGCAACAAAGTTTTAAATCTGCTAACTTTGAGGTTTAAGTCAAGTTGGGGTGGTCTGGTCCGGTAAAAGCTGAAAATAAGCGGGTCTTAATTGTGTAAACCACTAAGTAATATTATTATCGGATCTTATTTGTCCCGATAAAGATTAAGGTATGGGTTTAGGTGGACAACATATACCAACATGACCATTACATCCAACACACCAAAAATTACGCAAAATATGGAGAAAAATAACGACGGGTTTTTCCGTTCTCAACCGGCTCCAAAATCTGCAAGAATGGCGGACAAAAATTGGAGGCGTGTTAGGAGGCCATCTATCGTAGACATTTCAGACACGTCGTCAAGTACTCATTCGGGAGGTCCAGAAGATGTAGATCCTGTAGAACGCCCCCAACAAACAAAGATATTTGCGGTTGAAGTTGAAGAGTCTAGGAGTTGGTCGAAGGATGCCGTTGATTTTTATAACAACGGGGATGCACCGTTTTTTGCCATACTCGTTTCATCACCAAACCTTTAGATCGTAAATTTTGTGGTGCCCTGCTAGGTTTCGATTCCAACAGGTGTTTGTCATTTGTTGTGAGTGACTATTTAAATTTAAATTATATTACAACAAATTATATAGACCATGTATTATTGTTACGTATTATTTTTATGTCACGAAATTGTACAGCATGTTGAAGCGTGGACACTTAGAATGAAGCGTGTTAGACAATCAAGGCTATTAAAATATCCAAGCGAAGAACAACATTGGACGGTGTTGCCTCCTGATTTCTACGTTCATATGAAAGATGCGAACTCGTTAGCCGCTAGGGAGATGGCCGGTGATAAAGAACCATACCCTCCATTTTGGGAGGTTGATTACGTTTATCTCCCATTATGGATTCAACAATCGGACTGGCTCCTTGTTCGTATTGATATGCAGACCATGGTAATTACCCAATATTGGACCGACACGAGGTGGAGGAATGAAAAACGACGTTATGTTGCGTACTACATTGAGATGATAACTTTGTTTTTCACGTGGTTTCTTGATGCTATTCACTATTGGACCAGGTCTACTCACCACATGAAGTATGAAATGTCTGTTGGTTTGGTTGAGGTAGATGTTCCTCAGGATAACGGTAATGTTTTTACTGCAGGGGTTCTTGTTTGCATGATGATGGAAAACCTTGTTAGAAACAAATCTCTGCTGATAGAAGACGACGTTGAAGAGGCTTGTGTTAGATACCGTCATCACATGGCAAACCAACTTTATAGATGGCGTTGTATTTGATTGTAGTATTATGTTAACATTTTATTGACATATGTTTACCACCCCTATTCATAAACCAACCCTAAACCAATCTTCAGTTATAAAAGTGTTTATTTGTTTTTTATTAATAATTGTTGTGTTTTTTATTAAGAGTGTTTAAAAATATAAAAAATAATTTCTTTATATAAAATTAAACAGTACAGATCTAATCTTTAAATTACAAAATATAATAAAAGTGTTACAGTAAACAACTAAATGAGAATTAACGACTTCAAAACAACATCTACACCTCTCTCCAAAGCATGCAAAATTAAAGTGGCTGTTAGCGATGCGTTTAGGCATGACCGCGGTGTTTACGGCCTGAAAAGCCTGAAACAACTGCAAAGAGTCTGCAAAGCCTGCAAAAATAATGTCGTTGACAACCGCTGCGGTAACTCATAACCACGGCGTAGAATGATAACGTCGGTAAAACTAACCGTCCCTTAAAGCCCTTAACACTGCGCCTAACTATTGTATATATTTATTATACATATGTAAATACATATGTTTAATATAGTTATTTTTTATGTATTTATTATACATATGTAAATACATATGTTAACTTTAGTTAAGTGTGTTTATTTTTAAATAAAGAAGTTATTTTTTATATTACTAAACACTTTAAATAACTAAAACAACTATTATTAATAAAAAAACAATTAAAAAATTATATTGATTTAGTACAAAGTATTGGAATGACAAATAATCTGAGATCCTGCAAACTTACAGCGCATATATACGTAACGTTATTCTGTTAACGCGGCGTTTAGTGAACCGAAATTTTTGTCTACAAAACCCCACTAGCATTCACCATTATTTCAAACACTAAACTTTTTTGTCTACAAACACACCCTCCGATTCACAATTTTTTCTAACACAAAACTTGAACATAAAACACACACTACTCCATGTTTATCATAAAACCCTCCTCCATGTTTGCTCTATACAACATTTATCTCAGCACCCCCAAATTGTTAATAACACCTTCCTGTTTTACTCACGAAGTCAGTTACTATTAAAGCCACATGTTGGCCGTGTAGACGCTATTTTGGGGTAACATGTGGTGGTGAGGGTTGTCGAGGCCCGATGTAGCAGCCAAGTTGAGGTCATCGTAGATCTCAACTAGTAATGCTACCAACGAAGGAGACTTGTCTATCGTACTTCTCCTCCTCGGTCGTGCCAGCCGTCAGCTACTTGTGTTCCAACAGACGGATCAACGGAGGAGACCTGTCTGTCATACTTCTTCTCCTCGGTCGTGCCAGGCGTCATCCACACGACATTCTAAAGAACCACCCGAAAGGATAGAAGAACCTTTCGTAGATGTCAACAACAATTTTAGAAATTTTTTTAATATAATATTGGTAGGGTGTTATTAATAATTTAAACTTACAGTTATGTATTCGAAACCTATCATCATGTAATGTGTTATAATTATAATTTAATCTTTAAATTACAAAATATAATAAAGGTGTTACAGTAAACAACTAAATGAAAAAGTAAATTTAATCATAATTTAATCTTTAAATTAATAGTAATGTGGTACACATCAATCCTCGATCCTCGTTGACTGAGAATGTTATCAACATGCCTTTAATCTCACTCTTAGGACTATCAATTACATTTACTTATTCGAAACCAATCATCATGTAATGTATTATAATCATAATTTAATCTTTAAATTACAAATACAATAAAAGTGTTACGACCACTGCTCCAATATCGAAATTGGCGTACCAGATATTTTCCTTTAATAGTAACGTGGTACACACCAATCGTCGCTCCTCGTTGATCGAGATATTTTTTAAACATCCCTTCTATCTCACTCTCGGGGATATCAATGACGAATAAACATGTTCATCATTTCCGTGTTTGAAGAAAGGCTCCAAAATAACATCTACACAACCACCAATATCCGCTAGACCAACCGAGTTATATTGAGCAACGAAACCATATTCTATATTATTTTTGGCATGGTATTATGTCTAGGATAAGGAATTAAATCGTGTTGTATGGGTGTGGTGATGTATGGGATTGACTAGTTTTGCACCTACCTTGTAGTTTGTTATATATTTTATAGATGGTTTCTAGGGGTGTTAACCTCTGCGTTAAGATCTCACCTAGGCGTATATGGGTAACATGGAAATCTACAAAGTGTGTGAAGTGTATTCAACCTCTCTGCAAAGCATGCAAAATTAAAGTGGCTCTTACCGATTCGTTTAGGCATGACCGCGGCGTTTAAGGCCTGAAAAGCCTGTAAAGCCTGTAACGACTGAAACAACTCTAAAAAGTCTGCAAAGCATGCAAAAATAATGTCGGTGATAACCTTTGTGTTAAGTCACAACCGTGGCATATAATGATATCATCGGTAACACTTACCGTCCCCTAAAGCCCTTAACGCAGCGCCTAACTTTTGACTATAAAAATGACTACCGTCAACCATTTACACAAACACTTTAGTCTACCATATCCCCCTCAAAAATGTTTCTTACCAACGATATTTCCTTCTCGACCTACAATTTATTCAAAAATCATCGACCCTATTTATATTATTCAAGCCAATATGCTTAAAACCATATAGTGGTTGTGTAGACGCTATTTTGTGGTGACATGTAGTCGTAGGGGTAGCCGTGGCAAAGTGGAACTCTTAATTAGTCCACCTTCATATATCCCATCAGTGCCGATTACAGGCACATTAAACTCCATTCTACCTTGGAGCGAGGAACACCACGCACGGACCAGCTCAAACTACCTACTACTTCACGAAGATGGACCGAGGCTTTTAATGAATTCGGTGCCACCTCAAAAATACAAGCATGAAGTGTTTTCACATGGAATGCTACCATCTTACAAGTGGGATATATGTTGGGTGATTTCTTTTATAAAACACGCAGCGACGTACGGATTGTAATGTTATGACCTAATTCTATTTAATAAGATGATATCACTGTGCCAGATAGTTGTCGTGTATGTGTTATTTTGTAATTCTATTTCATCCCCTCGTTTTATATTTATTTTAACATATAATATTAAAATTGCGTATATAGGTCACGTGGAAAATTGTGTATAAAACCCTGAACCCCCTATCACAACAAACCAAACACTTCTAACATATTTGATGTTGTGTACACATATAAATACAACTTGTATTAATTAATTTAAGACAAACTGTATATCATACGATATATATATATATATATATATATATATATATATATATATATATATATATATATATATATATATATATATATGTTATGGATTGATAAACATGCTAGGTCAGATCGTTTATATACGCAATAAGCATAATATTGATCATGGTTTCCAAAATTCGATTGTCGGTAAGGCCGAATTAGGAATGTATGTTATGATGAATGATTTGATTCCAAAATTGAGGCGAGAATTAAGGTCCAAGATAACAAAACGGGTCGCGGGTTGTCAAATGGATACGGGTAAACGGGTAAGGGTTTATGGATCAAAAGGCATAATATTGCAGTTTGGTCCTTTGAATATAGAGATGGAAGTAAATTGGGGTAGTAGTTTATGTTTTGGTCAAAAATGCCAAGATTTAAAAGTTTATAAATATGTTTTATATAATTAATTAAATAAATAGTTAATTTACTCGATAAACGCGGTTTTTCATTGATTAAATTCTCTGAGAAAATCAAAATGGGTCGGGTTACGGATACAATGAAGGGGATGTTTACGAGTTGTTACAATAATATCGTCTCATTTTCGATATAAAATATATATATACAAAGTATACTAATATTAAATGGCGATGAATATGTCCTTGTTTCAAACGTTTCGTCTTTTACGTAATATACAATGATAATGTAATCTTTAAAATACGAAATATAATAATAGTGTTACACAAGTTGCGATTACATTAGAACGAACGAGCGAGTAATTATAAACTAGTCCTAAGATTTTTAAAATAGCATCTACACAACAAGAACATTAACGACAATTGCTTCAATTGTCAAAATCCGCCTGCAACCTTTTGTTCATCGATTAACAGTAATGACGCACACCAGTCATTACTCCTAGCTGACCGAATTCCAAAATCCCTTAAACCTTTTGGGATTTCGGGACTGTTGGGATTCATGAAGGGGGGCCTCTAGGCACGTTCACCCCCTCGTTTTATATTGATTTTAATAAACACTCCAAAATAGCATCTACACAGCCACCAATATCCGCTCGACCAACCACGTTAAACTGACCGACGAGACTGTATTCTATATTAATAATAATGGACTCCAAAATAGCATTCACACAACCCCAATTATCTTCTTAATTTCAGACCGAATTTATCGTGGCTGTGTATATGCTATTTTCGGGCTTTATCGTTATTAATTTCCAGGGTAATATATTGATGAGCAGACTTAAATCGTAGACCGATGAGACCGTTTTCTATACTAATAATAATGGACCCCAAAATAGCATTCACACAGCCACAATTTTCTTGTTTATTTCAGATCGAAATTTTCATGGCTGTGTAGATGCTATTTTCGGGCTCCATTCTTATTATTTTCCAAAGTATTACGGTGATATATGGGTGGGGGATTAACAATTTTTTGTTGTATGGAGCCTATAGATATCGCGTTTTTATATAGTGGTTTCTGTGGTCTTCTACACGCCGCGGTTCAACCTTAACGGTGCTTATCAAGGTTACTCGAAATCCCATAAAGCTGTAAAAGGCTGTCAACCACTACAAGAGAAGCGTGTTCACCGCCCCGGTAAGCGTTTACCGCGGCGTAGGATGATGATGATGTTGATAATGAAATTGTTCGTTTAATTGTACTAAGTAATATAAATATTTTTTTAAATTAATTTTATATTAAATATATATTGTTTATTTTTAAATGAAGAAATTAGTTTAACCTATTTTAAACACTTTTTTTTAAAAAAAAACACAACAATTAATAATAAAAATATTTATAAGTTATATTTATTTAATAAAAAATAATGAAGTTTGGTTTTGTTGGATTAAATTGGTGGAAAAGAGAGATATTAGTTTTATAATAAAAATTGTGGTTTGGTTGGTTTGTGAATGAAGATAGTCTAAAAATTATAAAAATAACAATAACATCTAAACAGTACTATTGACAACGGCCACTACTCCAATTTCGAAATCGGCTTACCACATTTTTTTCATTCAATAATAATGTGGTACACACCAATCGTCGCGTATAAACTTTAACGTGGGGTATAATGACAAATGTTGCATAAATAATGTCGGTCATTCTCAATTGTAGTGGATGATATGATGATGTTGATGATATGAAACTAATATTATGATGATGTTGATGATGATGATATGATGATATGATGATGATGATGATATAATGACAATATGATAATGATATCATGATGATGATGATGATGATATAATGACAATATGATAATGATATCATGATGATGATGATGATATGATGATGAAGATGATGTTATGATGATGATGATATGATGACAATATGATAATGATATCATGATGATGTTATGATGATGATGATATGATGACAATATGATAATGATATCATGATGATGATGTTATGATGATGATGATGATGTTATGATGATGATGATGATATGATGACAATATGATAATGATATCATGATGATGATGATGATATTATGATGATATGATAATGATGATGATGATATGTTGACAATATGATAATGATTTCATGATGATGATGATGATGATGATGATATGAAACTAATATTATGATAACGATGATGATGATATGATGATGATGATATGAAACTAATATTATGATGATGATGATGATATGAAACTAATATTATGATGATGATGATGATAAGATAATGATGATGTTATGATGATGATTAATATGATTAATTGTGGCACAAAGTCGGGTTTTAGTGAAATAATTCATATTTAGTCATTATTATTATTAATATGATTAATTGTGGCTTAAAGGAAATAAAAACATAACTTTCCAACAAAAACGGGGTGCACAGGGGTCGAACCCGAGACCTCTACCCACAAAGCTTCAAGTGTTAACCAGCAGGCAATAAGGCGACGTGCATAAAGAATCGGTTTCCATAATTAATATACAAAGGAAGTTCATCTCAAAATTTGTTTCATATATGTGAGAGTTAACCCATAAATATTTTGAGAGTGGACCCATATACAATCTGGAACTCTGGTCTGGTGGTTATATTCCTCCCTTTAATCAAGCCAACCCTCCTGTCAACCCGGGTTCGACTCTCATCTGCAGCGCCTTATTTTTTTTATTTCCAGTTTTTTCCTTTTTTTTACCCAGCAAGTTAGGTTATTTATTTTTACCCAGCGATAAATAACAAAAACATCACACAACTTCTCTTCCCAACCACAACTCCAGGTTAAACCCTAACCCCCACCACCGCCGCAGTCCACCGCCGACCGTCTCTCTTTCAACCACACCGTCCGCAGCCTTCCTTTCAATCCATATTATCCATCTCTCCTTCACTCCAGTCTTCACCAATAAGGTATGTTTTAATGTTTTGGTTCAATTATTATTTTTTTGTTTACTAAATTTACAATTAGTAAGAATGATTATGTTGAAGTTTGTTAAATGATTATGTTGAAGTTTGTATGGGTTCACTCTCGTATATATTAGAGTATTTAATCGGGTTAGGGTTTGATAATCAAGTTATATAGGTTTACTTGAGCGGGTTATTTAAGGGTTTGATAATCAGGTTATATAGGTTTGATAATCATGACTGTGTTGACCTAGTTAGACGACTCAACTCGGGGTGTTCAAGGCCCGGTTTTGACGGTTTTCGGGTCAAACCGAACCAAAACGGTTTGGCATTATCCAAAACTAATAACCGAACCGTTGAGATTTAAAACCGAACCAAACCGAACCGTTAATAACGGTTTGGTTCCGGTTTGTTTTCACGGTTTGGGGTTTATACAATGCACCTTTTTTTAATAAACTTAAAGAAATACTATATATTATGAAATATTAAACAGTTAATATATACGATTAAATCTTTCGTCCGGTACGGTTTTATACGGTCGGTTTGAAAATTTGAAACCGTAATCTTATTTGTTTAAAATATCCATCAACATTTGTGTTTCTTGAGAAAACTAAAATGTGGCTTTTAATATATATATGATAAACAGATGGACATCGAAGAGGAGATATCATCTACCAGCAGGATGAGGAGGAGGAGGCTGAGCAGCGGCCACGACGGAGGCGGCGGAGAGAACATCCGCCAAAACCTATTGAAGGGGATGATGTGTTGGTGGGTTACCCACACACGTAGTTTGTTCTCGGGACACTCGAGCACGACCGGTACATACAGCTCCGATTGATGAACCCTATGCCGAATACCATTTTAAGCCTCGGTTTTATGGAGTCAGTTGGCGCGGTCAAAAGGATGTTAGAGTATGTCGGCAACGACACGCCGTGGATGAGGATGTTTACGATGAACTACCCCGCACACCGGGAGCTTACGCTAGAGGTTTATTCGACATTCCGTTTCAGGTGTTTTTCTTTTTTACTTTAACTTTGTTTACCGCCTACACATTCCTTTAATATATTCAAAACAAATTGTTTATTTTATTTCAGGCCACGGGAGGCGGGGAGGCCATAGGTGCAGATGAGAGATCAGAACCCAGAGGGTCGGGCGTGGGAGGTTTCGTTCAAGATGTTTGGGGTCGACCGGTACTTTTCATTGGAGGAGTTCGCCGTGGCGATCGGCTTTTACACCGAGGAGGAGGTCCGGCAGCCGATCTACACCACGAGCGTCCGCAGGGCCGCCGACGATTATCTGTGCGTTTGGTGGCGCGCGATTGCGAGTAAGCCTTTCCCATCCGGTAGCCAAGAAAAAGCCTCCTACATCATTGACCCGTTGTACAGGTACGTGAACCTATGTTACTTTACATTACGTTACATTGTAATATATTACGTTACATTATATTATATTTACCTTATATTATATTTCGTTGTGCAGGTACCTACACAGGCTGATAGCCTCGTCAGCACAAGGTCGACATCAGGGTGCTGACCACTGCAAACTCTCAGACTTGTTTTTTCTGCGGTGCCTTCTGACGGGGATCCATTGAAACCTCGCCCATGGCTTCGCCTACTACATCGCCACATACCCGCACAAGCAGGGACGAGGATCGTTGCTCGGTGGCCCCTACGTGACGCGCATCGCGCATCATTTGGGACTTCAAACACAACTAGCTACCCTTACGATCCCGACATTATCCCCCCGCGAGCTCGCCCGTGGTAGCGCCCAGGGCATGCGTATTGTTCTCAAGTTTAAGGACCCCGACGGGAGAAGAGTAGACCGTCTTGTTACGGACTTCAACAAACCACCGTACATACCGGTGCCATTAGTCGAGCCTCCACCATTGATTGCTCCGGAAGTGCACGTCGACGACAACCACGAAGAGCAATCGGGGGAAGACGACAGAGGGGAGGGGGAGGATGAGGCGGCGGATGGAATGGAGCAGGTTCAGGTTACTTTTATAGCTCGTTTACATTTATTTGTTTCGTCTAAATATTAACGTTTAATTATCATTTTAATGTCAGCCACGGGTGCCGCAACATGCACCGCGCACCTATCGCGCTGTGCGTTTAGACCACGCCACATATGCACGCTTACGGAGAGTAGAGGACGCGGTGCTACGGATGCAACGTCAAATGGATTGGATGATGGAGAGGGATGCCAGCCGACAGCGCGGTGAGGATTACACATTACCTCCCCCACGCTTTGATCACGAGGCTAGCACATCAAGGGCCGGCACCTCAACCGACGGGGACACGGTAGTGTAAATATTTTGTATGTTATGAACTTTTTATGAACTTGTTATGGAACTTGTTATGAACTTTTATATTTTGTCTCACATGGTTTTATGTTTTTTATGTTTTCTAATATTGAAAGGTTACAATTATTAAAATCCAACCAACTAGTAACATAAACATAAACATGATCATAATATTAGTTTAACTACATAATAAACTTATGAAAATTGACTTCAAAGAAGATGTATTTTCCAAACAAAAAAGAAAACGAGGAGAGCTTTGATTCCAAAACACCAAAAATCAGAACAAAATGAAGATGTATATTTCATTTAATATTTTTTTAAACAAATAGCCAACACCTCATATTATAGACTAAAATCACTTATTTAATTATATATTTATTTAAATATATATCATTTTTTATCATAATAATCATAATCATATAATTAAAATAAATTTATATTTAAATCAAATTCTTATAATTATCAACTTAGTTTAATATTAATATTAATGATAATAATATGATGATTTGAAACGGTGAGATGATAGTTGATTTGATTGATTGACCACACCGCAACGGTTAGTCCTTAACGTTGCGTCTTGTGCGGTTTTCTAACCACACCGACGGTGTGGTGAGAAAAGCCCTTTAAATATTATTTTTGATGATTATTTATCATAACTTTTTAAAGGTCACATGTGTAGTACATGCTTTAATTTACCTGATTTTGTTAGTTATTATGACCCTGATAGGTCACGTAAGTTATTTGGTAATGGGTTCTCGTGATTATAAATATGTAAGTATTATGACACGTTGAAACATAATTTTTAATGATGTCAAGGGCTAAAAGTTTAACGGCTGGGTGAATAATGAGGATTGTACGTATAATTTCTAATAGTTAAAACCGAAATCGTAATACGAACTAATATGCATTAATATTCATGCTATCAAATTCTTTGATTTGGTTCTACTTTCTTTTTATTTTTATCTCACACACTTGGGAAGGTACGAAATTTGTGTGATTAGTCTGTTAAGTTAATATCATGACACACTTCTCTTTTAATATCCTATCTTCTCAAAAGGAGGACAAGTTGGTCATGTAGAAATATATTTTCTTATAGTAAAGTAATTCGAAAATCAAAGATGTTACATCCAAAGGTACTCGGTAAACGCCCAACAAAAATAATATTACTTGCCAACATTTTTGATGTATTTGTTACTAGTTAGCTTTTTTTTAATACAATTTCCCTATTTAATAACTTATTACAAGTTTTTTTCTTTTTTGAAAGAGATTTACTTATTACAAGTAATATAAAACTTTAATTTGCTCTGCCTTTAATAAGAACAAAATATCATGAGATTCAGTTTATTGGTGATGGTAGGTCGAAAATTATTTCTTTTGATGATTCGAAAGTTGATGCAATATTGGTGGTTTGGTAGGCATGCTACCACTTTGAGTGGCAATGAGGTTAATTGCATCATCTTTCCACTACATGACCAACACTCATCACCTCATGATTATATTTATAAGAATCTTAAAATGGTTTAGCCTTTAATCTTAAAAATTAAGCGACAATAAGTGGAAATGTGGAATCACCGTTAAATGAAAAATATGAATATTGGCCAAAAAGGAAAAAAATAACAAAAACAAACAAGTGTCTAAACGTGGGTTATTATGAGTTAATGACTTAATGCTATTGCATAATGGATCACTTTGGGCCCGAATAATTTATAAGTGGTTAATATGAGCCGAATGATTGCAAGACCAGATATGGTTTTGTATTTGGATCGACCATCAAACATTGAGTTGTCTTGTCTTTATGATGAAATTATAAGCTTTTCTTGAATAAATTTGGGTCAAGTTAGCTTTAATAATTCACAAGTTACTTACCTTGTGGGTGTAGGGGGGTGTTTGGTACAGAGAATGGAATTGTAGAGAAATGGAATAGAGAAATGGAATTGCAGAGAAAGGGAATTGGTCTGGAGAATGAGAATTGACTGTTCTGTTTGGTAGTACAGAGATTTCAGTTGAGAAATATAGATGAGAATCATTTCTCTTGTTTGGTACATAGAAAATAAACAGATAATTATATCAACTTTATCATTAGCACAAGTATTTTTTTCATAACAAATATTTATTAAAAAATAAAAAACATATAAAAAGATGCATAAATTCCAACCAAAATATGCATTGATCAAACCAATTCACATACAAAACATAGTTTTTAAGCAAAAAATATCAACCATAGTTAAAACCAATTCACATACAAAACATACTTCAAGCCCTGAAACCGAAGGTGTTTAAGGAAAATTTTTTAAGTTTCTTTATAGAAAAAATACATATTGTTGTCGTGTGAGAGTTGTAAATTAGCAACGAACTCACACTTCTTGATTTTGATTAATATGTATGGGGACAATGATCTTGACCCGTCGTTCTACTTTTGTATTTCAAGCCCTGAAACCGAAGGGTTCCGTCGAGATTCAAGTCTAGCGGCGACAATACTAGTTGTGATTACATAACCCCTCATCACAATATAAATCAAATTAAGATAAATGAATGTATGAATATGTGGCACGTGTGTAATCTCAGTAAACTAGAAACACCACGTCGCCCCTCGTCACTCACTTTTGTGTGGTGAGTGTGACCACCGTCTTTCTCATCACTCATTTAATTTCTTAAAATCCGAATAATGTAGAAATGTTATAAGGTAATGGGTTTCCTCCAAACACCTTGTTCACCTTTTTACAAGTTCTCATGAAAATACAAATGAAAAATGAACAAAAATAATACTATCATTTATCATACAAAAGAATTAAATAAAACTAGGGTCAATAAGCATAAATCGTGTAAGACCAGTGAGACTTGACCCGATTATTTATAATAAGGTCAGCACCCGTGCCCTAAGAATACCACTAAACGGGTCTGCGTTGGATCTTGAGAGCGTGACCATTTTCTCCTTACATAAACCAAGAAATACACGTGACACCCAAACCAATCAGACCCGGTTATTTACAATAGGGGTCGGTTTCCGAGTCCAAAGAATACCATTAAACGGGTTCGGGTTAGGTCTCCCATGTCTGACCATTTTTTCCTTACAAAAACCACGAAAGACCCACGAGACCCGAACAAATCTGACCCACCTGTTTACAATACTATCATATTGTTAGTGCACGGTTTTGCGTCTCGAGTCTTTGTAATTATCATTAATGTTTATTTGATTATTTTAATGTAATATTTAATGTTTATTTATCTAATTCGTTATGTTCAGTCTAGTTCGCTAGGGAATGTTAGCGAACTACAACTAATTCGTTAAGGTTAAGTCTAGTTCGCTAGGGATGTTAGCGAACTAGGACTTTATAATGTTTTCCCTCCCGATTCGTTAGGGGATGTTAACGAATCAGGGGGTGGTTCGTTAAGTTATGTTATTTAACGAAGGGGATGTTGGTTCGCTAGGGGATGTTAGCGAACCAGATCGTCTTCTATATAAAGTGAACAAATAGTTGAAGTTTTGAGAGAACTAATCATATTCAGAAATATTTAAAGCATTCTCTCTCTCTCTCTCAAGCTTCACGATAATATTATTTATAATATATATACTAACAATGAAGCTAAGTTATTAAAAAGAGTTAGATCCGTATAATCAATATCAACATATAGATCTGGATCAGATCTAAGGTATTGATTAGAACGAGTTGTAATTAAAGGGATCAAACAAGTGGTATCAGAGCCTTCGGGGCTCAATTCACTTGGTTTGATTGTTATTGTTATAGTATTTGTGTTTATTTTCTGTTTGGATTGAATTTGAATCAATTTGGGTTGATTTGGATTGAATATGGATGGATTAGATTGAATCTGGTTTAGTTAAGGTATTATTGAGGTTCAATTGAGTGGAATTGGATTGTGGATTGGATTTGTGATGTGTATTGTGTTTTCGGTTTGAGTCCGTGAACAGGGGTGTTGTTTTGATCGAAATTGGTTCGTGTATGGTGTTAATCGATTACGAGATGTGTTGGGTTGAAATCGCGTTGTGATTACGAAGAGTTTGGTATGTTATTTGTTAAGTTTGGTTAAGAATTGAGTGTATATTACAGATCTGGAATTGATAAGGTTCTGGGTTTGAGCTTCATATTTCTGGAAAATTGTTCTTGAATGTTTGAAGACTTGAAGATGAATGCGATTCGCTATAAAGTTTCAAGCGATTCGCTACGTCTTTAACTTGATTCGCTATCAATTCGTGCCATTCGCTAATCAGTTCGCTAACTGATTCGTGTGAGTTAACTAATTCCTGTTATCTAGTTCGTTAACTAGATAACCGATTCTTTTAACACGTGTTTGTCTTGGAATTTGTGCCATAACAACTTTTTGCCACGTGGCAGAAAGGAATCAAGTTTGTTACAAACGGTTGTAACAACCTGATTCGTTATATTATAATTCGCTATAGTGTTGATTCGCTATCAACTGTAGCTGATTCGCTATCTTAATTCGCTAAGTACTCCTTAGTAATTCGCTAAGTTGACTTGGTCAATTCGTGTGATCAATTCGTTAAGCTGACTTGGTCAATTCGCTTGATCAATTCGCTAAGTTGACTTGGTCAATTTGTTTAGTCAATTCGTTAGGTTGACTTGTGATTCGTTAAGCCTTTATCACATTCGTTATCTGTTTCGCCATTTGGGTGATTCGTTAAACTTAGTTGTGATTCGTTAAAGTTGACTCGCTTAGTTGACTTTTGATTCGTTAACCTATTCTCCTTATTCGTTAAGACTTGATTCGTTAAGTCTTGATTCGCTACAACTGTTCACAGTTCGCTATTACTGTTCATTGATTCGTTAAGATATTTTATTATTTGTTTATTTTCAACTATGGCTGGTATGTATGCATTGGCGTCTCAAAATATGTTGATGCAACAGATGTTACAACTTGATACCGAGATAGGTTCACATTCTAAATGTCCAAGATTGATGAAGTTCAGTGACTTTGCCAAATGGGAACCTCGGTTTCGTGCACATTTGGGATCAGTTCATCCTGACTGTTCATATTGTCTTGATGAGGTTTATGTTGCACCAATGATTGGTGATGATACTATTGGGTATACTCCTAAGGCTGTCTCTCAATACTCACAAGAAGAGAAGAAAGCTTTAGAAATCGAGATTAAAGCATATTCTACTTTGACTATGGCTTTACTAGAGAATATTTTTCATCAAGTTGGAAGTATCAAGAGATGTGCATCTTTGTTTCAACATCTGCGGATGAGAAGCATGGGAAACACAGCTGAGAGTAAGAAAGTGATGCTCAAGTTTCAATTTCGAAACTTTAATTTATTGAAAGGAGAAACAGTTGAAGAGATGACTACAAGATTTAGTCACTTAATTGCTGAAATGGACAAGATAAAAATGGAAATTTCTGAAAGAGATAAAATTGACACTATCAAGAGTGTGCTTCCTAGTTCCTATTCAACATTTCTCATGGTTTTGAAAGAGAATGATTATTTTCTGAATGAAGATTTGACAGCACTTGAATTTCTACAAAAGATCAAAGCTAGAGAATATGATCTTAAGTGTCAAAAATCTTCCAAAGAAAATCAAGATCCGGCTTTCTATGGTGGAAGTATGCCTCTGAGTTCAACAATCTCACCAATCACTGCTTTTCTTACTCATGCCGCAAGTGAAAAAGAATCTGCTATATTTAATGATCCAAAAGTTTGTTTCTACTCTGCTGGTAATTCAGGTGGTTCTGGAAGTTCTACTAGTACTAATCCATTTGCTACACTTCCTAGTGTGAATATGAAGGAAGCTGAGCAAAACTTTGCTTTTCTGACGGCATTTATGTCTTCATGTGAAAACTTGGTGAGTAGTAAAATTGCCACAAGTGAGTTAACTGATGAGGATTATGATCAGATAGATCCGGATGATCTAGAGATCATGGATTTGAAATGGAATATGGCCATGATCGTTCGTAAGGTTAAAAGATTCATGCAGAGAACTGGAAAAGATCTTCCAGCGTTAAACAAGAAGTTGGGTTTTGACAAATTGAAGGTGAAGTGTTATAATTGTCAAGAATTCGGGCATTTCGCGAAGGAATGTGACAAACCAAGAAAAGAATACACTGGACCTCGTGGTCAAAGTCAAAATGCTTCTTCACCACGAGGAAGTGATGCTGAAAAGAAACCATCTTCTTCAACAACACAAGCAATGTTAGCAGACGGGACTGATTGGTCATAACGACTACTGTGCAATGATGTTCAAGCAAATTTAACTATGTTTGGGTTACATGAAGATTGTCAAGATGCTACTGCTAGTGTGATGTCTTCAGATAATGATTCTGGATCTGATTCTGACGATTCATGCGACAAGTCTTCTGAATCAATGTTTGCTTGCATGGCTAAGATCAATGAGGTTAGTAATTCTATTTATTCTACTTCATTTGTTAAAGCATCATGTGTTGATTGTGAATCTAACAACTCTAAGTTAGAAGTTTTGAAAAAACAAAATGATAATCTTATAAGAGAAATTGCTTCTCTTAAGGACACTTATCGACAATCTCTTGAGTCTCAAATGAAATCTCGAGAAAAGATTGAAGCATTGTCGACAAGTAATCATGATCTCAAAGCCGAGTTATCTGTGAAAATGACCATTAATGACCAAAAGTTTCAGGAAATCTTGAAACATCGTTCTAAGATAACTGAGCTTGAGAATGAGGTTCTTGAGTTGAAGAACAAGTTGGGTAAATTTCGAAATTCTTCATTTTTATTAAATGAAATTATTGAAGTTTCTGGAAAACAAAAAGATTCTAAGAAAGGTATTGGTTTTGTTGAAATTCCACCACCTTTTCATAATGATTATAAAATTAATCCTTTTGCAAGAAAAGAAGAGGATTTGATTCAAAAGGAATCTGAGATTTCTGAGAAACCTAAAATAGTTAAACCTGAAATTGTTAAACCCCAAGTTGCTCCTCAAAAATCTCATGTCCAAAGCAAAAAGGTGTTTGTTGAACACAATGATGAGGTCATTATTGAGGATGTGTTTGAACCAGAGATTATACACAAGAATAAGAACATTCCCAGTTCTAATCATATTCTGTGCGAACCTCACGAATTTAAGGAAGCAGTGTATGGTTCACACAAACCTCAAGAGACAAAAGAAAATTCAAAGAAAGTGAACTCTATGAAGGCAAAGAAGTCAGTTAAACCGAAAATTTCTGATGAGGATCTAATGCGTTTCATTAATCCTTCTAATTCTAAGCCATCTGCTGCTAGAGTTTTTAAGTTAAAAGGAATGGACACAATGTTCACTGAAAAAGATATTCCAATTAGTATCATTAAGCCTGAGCTAATTGAGAGTGTTTTTGTCAATGAAACTTCAAAAATTCAAGAACTTGAACGTGTGTATGCTCAAACAAAAACATCAGTTCAATCTGATCCATTGACTAAGGCAAAACAATTTTTAAAACAAGCTAAGAAGATTAACTTTGTTAAGTCAACTGGAACAGATACACTAAAAAGTTTTTCAAACAGTTCTAATTTAGATTTTTATTTAAAGAAGAAATCTGAATTATCTGATGAGTTTGCTAAGAGCATGACTAAGAATGTGAGTCATCATCAATCATCTATTCCAATTTTTCCTAAACTTCACCATGTGGACATGCGAACGTGTTTTTTATGCGGTCAACAAGGTCATGTTGTGAAAAATTGTAATCAACAGAACTTTCAAAATCTTCATCCTTTTATCAAGGACAAATCTAAGCCAATTCCAGTGGTTAAGGAGATTCTGAAACGACCTGTGTCATATGCTGATGATACTCATATTTTGTTCTCTGATGTGAATCCTCGGAAGGTGTTTCATATCAATGAGACACACGGTCAAGTGAAACCAAAATTCATTCCAACTGAACCTTTATGTCAAAACAGGAATTCAAACATTGTTCGAGCAGCTTATTTAAGACGAAAGTCTAAGAAGCCGGTAACTTATTCACAAGTGGCTGAACAACAATTGAAAACTGTTAAACTTAATGATCAAAGAGAAAACCAAAAGGTGCCCAAGACTGAGGCCTGGGCTGCCTTTTTGAACTAATCACTTTTGTTTATGTGTAGGGTTCATCCAAGACCATTTCTGGTGAAAACTGGATCATGGATAGCGGATGTTCTCGTCATATCACCGGAAATCTCGACCTATTAACCAACGTAAGAAATATTCAAGGTGGTTATGTAGCGTTTGCTGGGAATTCTGGGGGCATGATCACACAAGAGGGAGATGTTTCAAATGGTCATATTACATTTGAAAAAGTAAATTATTGTGACAAGGTTGATCATAACTTATTGAGTGTATCGCAGATTTGTGATAAAAAGTACACTACAATATTTACTGACAAAGAGTGTCTTATCTTGAAACCGGGTTTTATTATTCCCGAAGACATGGTTGTCATGCGATCACCACGATCAAATGATATTTATGTCTTAAACATGAGTTCTAAAATATCAACATCAATCGAAACATGTTTTGTCTCAAAAGCAACCGAGAAAGACTCGATTCTTTGGCATCAAAGAATGGGTCACATTCATGTGAGAAAGATGAATTATTTAATGGCAAATAATTTAGTTGAGGGTGTCTCGTTAAAGAACTTTAAGTTATCTGATCACTGTGTTGCATGCAAGAAGGGCAAACAGAAGAAGAAGACACATCCATCTAAGTTATTGAATTCCACTAATACTCCTCTTGAACGACTTCATATGGATTTGTTTGGTCCAGTGAATCGTGCGAGTATTTCTGGAGACTGGTATTGTCTTGTAGTGACAGATGATTATTCAAGATATTCATGGGTGTTATTTATGAGTTCAAAAGATCAAACACCTGTTTTGGTACAAAACCTTATTACTAAGATAGAATCACTGTACAAACAAAAAGTGAGGAGAATCCGAAGTGATAATGGTACTGAATTCAAAAATACTATTTTGGATTTCTTTTGTATTCAAAAGGGAATTCACCGAGAATATAGTGCACCTTATGTACCACAACAAAACGGTGTTGCTGAAAGGAAAAATAGAACTCTGATTGAAGCTGCACGTACAATGCTTGCTGATTCAAAGCTTCCTATTCAATTTTGGAGTGAAGCAGTGAACACAGCTTGTTATACACTTAATCGAGTTCTAACAGTAAAACGACTCAAGAAGACAAGCTATGAAATTTTGAATAACAGAAAACCTAATTTAAAGTACATGGAACCATTTGGGTGTCCGTGTACAATGTTGAAGAAGGATTCGAGTAAATTTGATGAAAAGGCTATCGAAGGATATTTCTTGGGATATGCGTCTCCAAAGAAAAGAGTATTTAATTTTACATCTGGCTGTGTTGAAGAATGGTACCATGTGGACTGTCAAAAGTACACAACTCCTCCTGAAGGGAAAGGTCCAGACTGGATGTTTGACTACGATAGTTTATTTAATTCGTTTACTCCTTCGACTGATCACATCGATAAAGATCTGGTTAGAGCTTACTTTGAAGAACACTTGAACATTCCAAGCTCTTCAAATTCTCATGTAGAAGAAGTTCAACCCGATGCTACAACTGAAGAATCTCAAGTTGTTCCTCCAGTTGTTATTGATAGTGCCTCTACTTCTTCCGATGATGATCAAGCTGAGATTCAAATTATCGATCTTGATTGTGATAATGTTTCATCTCCCGAGTTGGGTGAACATTACACTAATTTATTTGATAATGTTGTTATTCCTGAAAATCCTACTCTTCGGATTCATGGATATCATCCACAGGACAATATCATTGGAGAACTTGACGTGGGCGTTCGCACACGTCATCAAGTTTCTTCATCAAGCGACAATAACGTATTGTGTGCTTACACTAATTTACACTCTTCGGGAATTGTGAATATTGCTAAATTCAATTGCTTTCTATCTCAAGTTGAGCCAACGACAGCTCGTAAGGCACTTGAAGATCCTTCTTGGGTAGAAGCTATGCAAGAGGAATTACAGCAGTTTGCACGATTGGGTGTTTGGGATTTAATAGACAAACCTGCTAGAGTCAAGAAAGCTATTCCGACCAAGTGGGTATTTAAATGTAAAAAGGACGATCAAGGGGTGATTGTCAGAAACAAAGCACGTCTAGTGGTGCAAGGTTTTCATCAGCAAGAGGGTATTGATTATACTGAGGTATATGCTCCAGTCGTAAGATTAGAGTCGATTCGAATCTTCCTGGCTTATGCTACTTACAAGAATATCAAGGTTTATCAAATGGATATTAAAAGTGCTTTTCTCAATGGTGAACTACATGAGGAAGTGTTTGTTCAACAACCACCTGGTTTTGAAGATCCTGATTATCCTGACCGTGTTTACCGTTTAAACAAGGCCCTGTATGGTTTACATCAAGCCCCGAGAGCTTGGTATGGCACACTCGCCGACCATCTGACTGATAATGGCTTTAAACGAGGAACTGTTGACTGCACTTTATTTCATAAAACTGTTGGTGATGATCTTCTTCTAGTCCAGATTTATGTTGATGATATTATATTTGGGTCTACAAACGACACTTTATGTAAGGAGTTCGAGAAGTCCATGCAAACAAAGTTCAAGATGAGCTCGATGGGAGAGATGAATTTCTTTTTAGGGCTGCAGGTTCATCAGTCTGATAAGGGAATCTTCATTCATCAGACTAAATATGTGAACGACGTCTTGAGCCAATTCAAGATATCTGCCGGAAAAATCCCTTCAACTCCTCTTCCAGTGGGTCACAATTTATCACCGGATGAATTGGAGGATACCGTTGATCCGACCCTTTATCGTGCTATGATTGGTTCTCTAATGTATTTAACTGCTTCTCGACTCGACATAATGTTTGCTGTTTGTGTGTGTGCTAGGTACCAAGCTAGTCCCCGAGTGACTCACCTGGCGGTGGTCAAGCGTATTTTGCAATATCTACGAGGAAATCCTGACATCGGGTTATGGCACCCCAAAGTTAATTCTTTCGATTTTACCGCCTACTCAGACTCAGATTATGGGGGATGCAAGATCAACTTCAAATCAACGACTGCAGGATGTCAATTTTTAGGAAACCGGCTTGTTTCCTGGCAGTGTAAGAAGCAGACAACGGTCTCTACTTCAACCGCCGAAGCTGAATATGTTGCAGCCTCGAGTTGCTGTTCCCAGGTTCTGTGGATACAATAACATCTTCGCGACTACGGTTTGAAGTTTCTTACTACTCCCATCTTGATTGATAATTCTGCTGCTATAAGTATCACCAAGAATCCCGTACAACATTCTAAAACGAAACATATCGAGATTCGATATCATTTTATACGGGACTGTTATGAAAAGAAATTAATTGATCTTGAGAAAGTGCACACAGATTTTCAAAAAGCCAATCTATTTACCAAAGCGTTTGATAAAACACGTTTTACTTTTTTGCTTGCTTTAAATGGATTGAAGACCCTTGCTGAGATCCTACAATTAGGATAATTATCTTTTAATTGCTTTATAGATTTAGTCTTATTTTTTATGTTTTAGATTTTAGGGGGTGAAAGGTATAGAAAATACAAAAAGAATGTGCTTTCGTTTGTATAGATAAAATACAAAAACATTAAAAATTTTCAAAATTCAAAAATATTGTGATTTCTGTTCTTTAATGTTTTCCCTTTAAATATCTAGAAAAAACCAAAAACATTTTAAAATTTTGAAAAACCAAAAAGAATGTGTTTTATGTTTTGTACAGAAAAATCCGAAAAAGACAAAAATATTGTGTTTTAAAGTTTGTACAGAGAAAAACCAAAAAGATTTTTAGATTATTTTCTCGCTGAAAATTACGTCGGTTATTTAAGTTTGTGAAGCATGCTTGCATGTCTTGGTCCTATGATTCACTTGTGAATTGATGGTCAGCCATTTATTTATTATCTTAAGTTAACTGAGGCGATTAAATTTATCTTTATTTTGTTTTCATGCTCCTCAAATTTTGAGTTTTTGAAGCAAAAAGTGAAAATGATAGTACATTGACTATTTCGACCCCAAGTTCAGCAAAAAGAAAGCTTAAAAGACTGTGTGCTTAATTGCATTGGTGCATTGGTAGGTCTTAAAACAACCCAGTAGAGTAAAGTAAGTGATATAAACATAAAGAAAACGCCAAATTGAAAAGGGTGTTAGTCTCTAGCAAAAGTCTTGGTGAGGATGGCAGAAATGTAATAACCAGTCATACTCAAGCCTTATATGTGTTGATCACCCAAAAATCAAATAAAGCAAATAACAAGCGTTAAGATTCTGGACATTGTGAGTCTTTATGCGGCTTAATCATCTGGGTATTCATATGCATGAATATTTCACTCGCTTTCTAGAGCAAACCCAAAGTCATTAAACTTGATCACCGCTGTACCTCGTACAATTTACATTACTGACTTGATCAAAATCCGCTGTTAGTCATACAATTGTTCCTCCCTTGCGTGCGTCTTAATACCATTAAGAAACGGACCCCAGGGGATACAATGTATGTAAGTCGACAGATGGACTCGTGCATACTCACTCACAGTAAAAGAAACTTGATGCATTGCTCAAAATTTCTCAATTGGTATCAAAAGTTTTGATCAATAATATAATGGTTTAAGTCAAGTTGGGGTGATTTGGCAAAAATCAAATTACGCTTGAACCGGGATTAGAGGCTGATAATCTTTGATATTCTGTGCTCTAATTGAACTATTTAATCATATCACAAAAATACTTGAATGTGTGTTATTAGATTTATGTGGATAACAATACCAATGACCGACTTATCGCCGGTCATAATATCGCTGAAATATAAAACTGTGATGGAAGGGCAATTTGGTCAATATGATTCTCTGCTCAAACTCGACAAAATTACAAAAATATGTACTGCTTTTGGTAAAATCGTTGAAAAATACAAAAAAAATTGCCTATTTTTTTTAAATAGTTCGGATATTTTTCTGTAAATACATTCTTTAATTCTTAAATTTTTACAAAATACCAAAAATATTTTCGTTTTCTTTATACTAAAATTTTTAATTTAAGTTAAGTTTCGGTAATCTGAAACAATTTTAACGTATTAGGTTGTCGGGATATAAGGGTTTCTCGATAATTTAACTTATTGATTTATTTCATTAATATGACAAACTAGAAATTTTTCTTACTTTTTCAGACACTCAGCACGACTTGACTCAAATTTTCGGGACGAAAATTCTTTAACATGGGAATGATGTGACAATCGTCAATTTCAGGTTAACTCCGTTAACTCAACTCCGTCAATTCAAACTTAAGATCATTGAATCTATAACGCACACCTCACTACATTTAAACTAGGGTTTAAATGACGCTTGACAATTACTACATGTGTAGTCTTTCGGGAATTTGCACCGAAACGCAAACGAGTTGACGCAAACAATTGGTGAATAAACGAAAAACGTCAAAACAATAATTATGTGTTAGACTTATGTGTTATGTGATAACATTGTATAAACGTTAACTCAATGTGCTAGAACTAGTTATTTAAGCTAGAAAAGTAACATTTGTAAGTTGAGGGACTAAAGTGTAACATGTTATTATAAATAATAACATAAACCTAAAACCCTAACACTCTTTCTCTCCTCCCAAAACCGATCGGCCCTCCCTCTCATCCCTTTGGCAGCCGTCGACCTACATACACACACATACAATCAAGATTGTTCAAGTTTGATTGAAGATTAAGGTGCTAGGAAGGTATAAACAACTATCCTATGCATCCTTTATGCTTAATTTCGATTTTTAATGGGTTAATTATAAACCCTAGGTCCGATTTTTATATGTGATTGTGTTCATGTGTCTGCTTTGATTGAAAGATGTATTGATTGTTGAATTGATAGCTAGTATTGGTGTTATTGCATGTTAATTGTTTGTGTCTTTGATTTTAGTTCAAGCAAAACCCTAATCATGTATGTAATGTGTAATTGATGTGCATGGATAGTGATTATGGTGTCTAGAATGTCATATGAGTGGATTGTGGTCTATAGATGGTTAATATGTTGAGTTTGGATGCAAACAGTTTCTGGACAGATTGTGTTGTTGATGTTCAATTAACTGTATTGGGGTGTAAATGTGAAAATTGATTGAGATTATTGATACTACAGTAAACTAGGTTGAGTCTAGTTTCTAAAGAATATAAATTTGCAATTTTTGGACGTGT
The DNA here is from genome assembly GCF_021521415.1 of Bidens hawaiensis. Lineage (NCBI taxonomy): Eukaryota > Viridiplantae > Streptophyta > Magnoliopsida > Asterales > Asteraceae > Bidens > Bidens hawaiensis. The sequence continues at coordinate 91,302 of NW_027494208.1, forward strand.
AAAAGTTAACCTTTATGATTTTACAAAAACGTTGTGCAAAGCTGAGTTGTTAGACCTGCTGTTAGGTTGTTTTGTAAATATTATATCTCATGAACTACAAGGCCAAATGGGTTGGTTCCACTTCTGGAAGTTAACTTGTTGAGTTAAAAACCTAACCCAATTGGTCTTGCATTTTTTGGATTTTTCATTTAACGGTAATTTCAAATAACATTCTGTTGCGCATGAATTTGACTGTTATGAGTTTGCTGTAATGTTTTGATCATTGTGAGAAACCTATGTGGAATAAAATTAAAACAAAATATGTTCTGGAAACCTAATACATGCATGCTTTTGTGATGATTTTTGGTAAATTAATTGAGATGCTATGATCGGTGGAATAGTACAATCTTTCAAGTAGAATTTCTGTCTCGGTGAAACTAGCTGCTGAATTTTGTGAAAATGCATGAAACATGATAATTGCTAGTTAATTGTTATGTTTTGACCAAATTGCCCCTGCGGGGAATACTTGCTATATAATTGTGGTGTTTTGACCAAATTTCCCCTGCGGGGAATAGTTGCTAGTGATGTACATTATTAATACATGACACGTAAATAATGGTTCACACATGTATCGTATCACAATTGTACTTGTTAAGTCACACACGATTCACAAATGAAACACGAAACATATTGTGTGCATAGGTATTATGTGCCGAGTCTAGAGACTCGATAATAGTTCCGGCACTTAGAAAAATCTCTTTATTGTTTTAGAACGCTAGAGAGAGTTTTTCTGTGAAGCGCATCCTTTGGTGATTTAATTTGGGAATTCTTCGCAAACAGTGAGTTTCACTTACCCCTTTAAACTGTTTTAAACGCTTTTCACTTGGGGGAGATAACATACTCCGAAAAACGCATTTAAGATTTTGTTAGTAAATAATATATCACTTGTAAAGGCTAAGTGGCAAACGAAACAATTGAAGTCCTACACATTGAACCGGTTAATATTTGGATAATAGCGAGTCACTGTTGAGTAGTACTACTGGGTTTGACAAACCCCACCCAACGCTAAACTCAACTGGAGGTCGAGCGGGTGTAATTTTGGCTAACACATTACCATGGTCTGGATGACCTGGTGGCAAGGCACTTGATAAACAGTCAGCTTCGGTGTCGAACACTTAGTAATACTTGTTGTATAGGCTAGCTACCCATCGATATATAATTGATTTAGCACTATCTGGTAACGCAAAACGATGAACGCAAAACGCTAAACGCTTTATTTTATATAAACTTGTGAACTCACCAACCTCGTGTTGACACTTTTAGTATGTTATTCTCAGGTAGCCGAGGCGGGCGCGCGGTATAGGATCATGCATTGCTTGAAACGCTTTTGTTATGCAGACTATTTTTAAAACTGTTATCATTTGGTTTAAGTCGTCCTGCGTGACGCAACATTTATTTCATGGTTTTTACGCTTCCGCATTTAATTACTCGTAAACGTTTTCGTGGTTTGAAAACTTTGTTTTTATGGTTTGATTATAACTAATGATTCCGATCCTGTTAGTTCACACCCTCTGACGGTAAAACTCCGTTAGTGGATTTTGAGGGTGTGACAATTAATTTATTCATTTATTTATTTAATTTAAAAATAAATAAAAGGGGTTTAATTCGCTAAAATCCATTCGTTATGTATGGTTAACGAACTAGATGATTCTTTAGCGAACTAGCTTCTGGTTCGCTAACCTAATTCGCTTCCGCACTCTGTAACGAATCATCCCTTCATTATACATATTTAACGAATCATGACACGAATCGTGTCTGATTCGCTATCTTTAATTTAACGAATCACATTGTGATTCGCTAAAATAAGGTAACGACTTGAGTTAGTGAATGGGCTAATTCGCTAACTTTAAGTTAAACGAATCGTCTGATTCGTGCAAGCTGTACCTAGGGTTTCGTGTATCGCTATATAAGACAAGATAACGAATAGGATTCCACTGTTCGTCTTCTTTCTTCATATTTCAGAAACTATTCAAATTCTTTCTGATATTTTCGATCTTTGTGTTTGAACATTTCAAAGATTATTTTGAGTTTCTAAGGTATACATGTGTTTGGCGATATCATTTTCGTCAAAAATGACATTGATTTAACTGTTAGATTATGTAATTTTAGAGGTTTAAGGGTTTTGAACTTCTGAAACAGTTTTGTGTATAATTTATGTTTTTAATTGTATGATTTTGATATAATTTTGATCGGAATCCCTTTCCGATACCCTTGGTGGACTCTAATCATCTTTTGATTATTGTTTGCTGGGTTAATTATGGTTTTGTGTTCTTGATGGTTACTGTTGGTTCGTTGATCCTGAGTACATATAGGTAATGAGTGTCAATCTCATTCACCTACATTAACGAATGTGTTTCCGAGCTCAACGAGCAGATTACCGTGATAGTTCAACGATGATTATGGCCAAATTGAATCTGGGTTTCAATGTTGACTATTATTGTTCTTGTTAATTTTGACCTTGACTTTGTGAAGTCAAAGAAAAAGTCATAATTTTGACCATTCGTTAGTCTTAGCGAATTGGAACTGTTTCGTGTCCAATTCGTTAAGATTTCATACGAACTAGCTTAGCGAATAAGATGTCACACGAATCAGAGTGTGATTCGTTTAAAATATAACGAACTAGAGTTTAGTTCGTTAACTTAATTAGTGATTCGCTAGGTCCAGTTCGTTAAGTTATTTACTTGATAGCGAATCGCCTGATTCGTTATCTTTGTATAACGAATCAGTGTGATTGGTTAACGAATGACATTTAAAAAAAAAATTAATTAATTAACTAAATTGAATATTCATTTAATTTAATTAAAGGATTCAAATCGTTTAATACGCGTAACTAGATTAAATACATTTATTTTTTGAATATTCATTTAATTTAATTAAAGGATTCAAATGCCGAGGCCTCCTGCTGTGCTGTCAACTGTTTCTTCCACCACTCCAATGGGACCTCCTCCTCTTCCAACAACTACTTTCCCTCCGCCTCTGCCTAGTGATGTCTCTTTCATGAGAATCACTCGACCTCAGGGACCTATTCAACCAGTTCATCCATCAGTATACAATTTGTCACCTGGACGTCAAACAGAAATGCTGCTTAATCTGTTACACTTATATGAAAATCAAATGGCAGCTGACCTACTCAATCAAGAACGATTCATGGAGAATCAAAGAAAAATGATGAGTTACATTTCGTTCTGTCAAAAGGAGACCAAGTCGTTGCGTGCGATTGTTGAGTCTCAGGGGGGAAATTAAAAGAACAAGAAGAGATAATTTTACAATTAACTTGTAAAGAAGATGCCCTCAAGAAACTCAAAAATGATGATGATGATCCTGACGAGTCTGATGCAGGAGGTGAGCCTAAACAATCACATGGTTCATCCTCTGGTGCTGGTGTGAGTGGCGCTGACGATTCAAACAAACAGATAATTTCATTTCAAGATCCAACAGCGGCCAAGCCGATAGAGATGATTGAGGCTAACACGGTAATATTTATTGATGAATTGGAGATGGTTAGAAGTGTGGTGAACAAAGATGAGATACAGATCGGTGAGTTTGTGGTTAGATCTTTGACAAGGGAGCAGATCTCGATTCTACTTGGGCTAAATGACGATCAGCTGACTGCATTAGAGACTGAGCCCGATGTCGAAGTGATCAATGAGAACGAAATGGAAGATGATCCAGTATTTGTGAATACAGACTTTATTTATGAGAACGAGGAGATTGAAATGGAGGATGTTACTGCTGAAGAGTACCCGGACTTGTATCAACACGCAAATGTTGATCAAGGTGCTCCGGTATTTCATAAAGACGTAATTAAAGAAACTGAGGATGATTTGGAGAAGATTGTGCAGCGAACGGTTCCTTCACTCAAAGAAGTGACTGATGATGACATTGAAAGATGGTTCAAAAGCCGGAAAGTGGGAAAGATCATCAGTGCTTTTCGGTATGTAGATAAAGAAAGAAAGGATACTGCTGCTGCTTGGATTGAGGCAAACCAGATGACTACCTTCAAGACTGTTTCTAAGGTACATGGCGATATTGTCTCCTGGCTCTATGATTCAGACCTTAAGGTATGTATTGTGAAATGGGAAAAAGGTGTGCAATATTACGAAAGGATAATGGATGTGTTAACATTACCGCGTTGGGATGTACGCACCCTCGCGAGACGTCCATTTATCAATCGTGGGGGCAACCGAACTGCTGAGTGGTTTCATCAACACTTACTGTTCGAGGTCAATCATGGCTTCAAGTTCTTCAAGCCCCAGGTCCCAAGACGTAAACGTACTGATGAGATTGATCCAAGGACCGGCTGGAAGAAACTTGTTTTGAAAGTGAAGCCACCAAAGACAATGAAAAGAGTTCCTGTGAAGACAATGCCGCAAGATATTTATCTGTCTTTCAACCGTTGGTACTATGACAATCGTACTGGCGAGGCCGTTATTGTTCGTGGTCGAGGACTACAGACTGACCTCATCAAGATAATCGATCCTATGTGGTTGGTTAATTTATCAGAGACAGACAATGACGTGCTACACAGGAAGCAAATTTTGTCTGAACGCCAAGAAGATTACGACCTGGCTATGCAATTCCAACGTGTTGTTCGTGTATGTCATGAACATGGGATTCATAGTTGCAGAGATTGGCAGACAAAGCGTTTCAAATAAGTTAAAGACAAAGAGCTCAAGATGAGGGGGTGTCTGTTAGTGCACGGTTTTGCGTCTCGAGTCTTTGTAATTATCATTAATGTTTATTTGATTATTTTAATGTAATATTTAATGTTTATTTATCTAATTCGTTATGTTCAGTCTAGTTCGCTAGGGAATGTTAGCGAACGAAGACTAATTCGTTAAGGTTAAGTCTAGTTCGCTAGGGATGTTAGCGAACTAGGACTTTATAATGTTTTCCCTCCTGATTCGTTAGGGGATGTTAACGAATCAGGGGGTGGTTCGTTAAGTTATGTTATTTAACGAAGGGGATGCTGGTTCGCTAGGGGATGTTAGCGAACCAGATCGTCTTCTATATATAGTGAACTACTGTTCACTTGTAAATAGTTGAAGTTTTGAGAGAACTAATCATATTCAGAAATATTTAAAGCATTCTCTCTCTCTCTCAAGCTTCACGATAATATTATTTATAATATATATACTAACAATCAAGCTAAGTTATTAAAAAGAGTTAGATCCGTATAATCAATATCAACATATAGATCTGGATCAGATCTAAGGTATTGATTAGAACGAGTTGTAATTAAAGGGATCAAACACATATCCCGAGTCCTAAAAATACCACTAAACAAGTCCGAGTCAAGTTTGACAGAGTCACCGGTCTAACCCGTTTGCACACCCTTGACTAAATAAAATTGAGAATATGTTAAAAAGTAGAAAGATTCAAGGTCTGACACGTGATCACCACGTGTTCTGTTTCTTCTTCCTTCCATTTTGGGTGTTTCCTTATCCTCTGTTTTCATCCTCTTTCTTTCTTTCCAAACCTTCAATTTAATAATTTAACAATTCAATGGAAGAAAACCACAACAATTCTTCGCCGTCACAACTCTTCGGTCACGATGACTCATCCACCGGAATATTCGCTTCAATTTTCCCTCCTCCGTCCACGGTTTGTATTCAATATGATTCACGTTGTTTAATCTATTATTATTATTATTGTTTCATCTTCGTATCATCATCATGTTTGATAATTAATCAATTGAATCGTTTCTATCGATTATATCTGTTTTCATTTCAATTTCGATTACTTGTGTTTCTTCCTGTTGCATTATTTGAACTTCAGTTGCCAGGACCCAAATTTGTAGTTAAACTTAAACCCTAGCATTGGTTTGCATGTGAATGATTATTATGTTGAGCCAACTTAATATTGTTATACCTAATTATCTGAAACATAATAATAAATTTAATTCTGAAACTTTACATATTTGTTGAGGTTGCTGTAAGAGCTAGGGGAGAGCATATTTAGGAGGGCCATCTTCGATAATTTAAATACCTCGGCCGAGTCGAAATAAAAAGGCCCGTAGGCCTTAACGGAATTTTTTTATTCACTAATGTACATGGATAAAACTTTTATCGACCGATTTAATATAACCAGAAACCATTATGAGCATGTAATTATCTCATAAACCATTGCAAATAACCTTATTTTTAACACCAAAAAACATATATATGTAATATGTATAAAAAAGTTTGTGCCCCCGAACTTATGTGACCCCGCCGATGGTGCGGCTCACGCACCCTCCGAGCCTCCCCTGATATTTAGGGCCGGACCGAAAAAGACTAAAACCCGACCGAAAATTTAACCAATGGGTCATGCATCATATTCATTTCGGCTTCGGGTTGGTTCTCGGGTCTGAACAGCGGAAGACCGACCTTAACGAAGTTGTCCTTGTAAACAACCTGTTAATCTGCTATAGATTACAGTCAACACGTGTAAGTTTTTGAGACGATCGAGCGATGAACTGAGGAACCAATACGTTTGTGACGGCAGAAAAGAAAACGAAAGGTAATCTAGAGAGAGCCGGAGAAGTAACTGAAATGATTTTTCAAAAACCAATATAGCTTTACAGGTAATGTGTATGTATATGAGAACCTAGTTTTTCAAAACCACCTAGTAAGAGCACTGGTTTTACTCGGGTCGGTCAGGTCTTGCATGCTTGAACAGCCCTAGTAAGAGCACTGGTTATTTGTGAATCAAAGTAACAAACAGTAAACCAGTGTCGTGTTACAAACTTACAATTTTGATTTTCCCATGATCAAGGGGGACATTGTGGATTGTCTACGGCTACATTACGGGATGAATCTTGTATTAGCGTATTACCAAGGATATGTTTACGAGTGTGTGATAAGTAGAAGATGAGTTTGAGTATCTAATAGTTGTAGTGAAGAGGTAGGTCCCAGCAGAGACCAGTTGGTCCCGCAAGACTCACCTTGAACAGGGATGTCTGCGCAAAGGCCATCTGCTCCCGCAGGACCCACCATGCTCATAGAATCTTACGCGCAGTACGCAAGCTGTACACGCAGGGAAAGCCTCCCAATGGTGAAGTACCCCGCCTGTTCCCGCAGTTGCGGATACAAGCCATCAGGGAAGGCTACCCGCAGACAGCAGGGCTACACGCACAAGGCAATAGCTACTTCAGTAGTCACATGAAGGAATGAGCAAGGCGGGAACAATCCCGCCAAAATGAGCCAGTCCGTATGATTCTGAAAGATCTTTTGTACTATACCTACCAAGGTATGGATAGGACAGACGATCTGACCAGAACAACCCATAAGCCAATCACAGGGTGACAGCTCACCGACAACAGTACGAGGAGGAGCACCCTCTAGTACTGTTTGTCACTATTAGCCGCTGCCTACTCACCAACTCTTACTGAGGGACGTGCGTAGCCTACAGTTGGTAGAATAGTGTTACTGTTGGCCGTAACCTACTCACCAACCAGCATGGCCTGCGTATAATCCACAGTAGGTGGGACGTGCATAATCTACAGTTGGTGGAATAGTGCAGCCGACTTTGTTACTGTTGGCCGTAACCTATCCACCAACCAGTATGGCCTGTGCATAATCCACTGTTGGTAGAACAGGAATACTATTCAGCCGGCTGTACCTTCTAGGAAACCTACCTTCGGCTATAAATACTCCAACATCTTGGAATGGTAACATCATCTGCTATCCAGTTATCTAGCAATCTCTTAATATACACTTATATTCAGAGCAATCTAGTCTGATTCTCACGCCGGAGGGTGGTCACAAGGAGGAACCCCCCCCCCTTCTCAGTGACGAGCTTACGGTGTTTGTTTTGCAGGTCCCCTGAAGAACAACCGTCTCTGTTGGACCTCATTCTCGTGGGAAACATTACTTAACCCCCAGATTATCTATAATCTGCACCGGGTCACTTAGTGTTTCTTCATTGGCGCCATCCGTGCATAAAAGCTAGAACTAATTTAGTTTTTTCAAATTTTCTGAAGAAATGGTTAACGTTACCCCGGTCCAAAAGCCAGTAACCGACCAAGAAACCCCGGTAACAACCCCAGCAACTGGGGGGAACACCGGCGGTTATACAATCCTTACGAACACTACCCCGACTACCCAAGCCGGGGCAAGTGCAGTAAATATTCCACTGGGGTTCACCGATACCCAGCTGGAAAAACGAACGAGGGTCCCTCGCCAAACACTAGATCAAGTGAAGGCGTGGGCCGAAGCACGTCAGAAAGAGTTCCAAGCTGAATTGGACGAACGCTTGCGTTCAGTTCAACAGGCTGACGAATTCGGCAGTACTCGCCAACACCTCATTATGAACAGCGAGGGCGAGTACTCGGACGACGAGAGGGAGTCCGATACCGACGCAAACCCTCGCCATAAGGCGAAAGGGAAGCGTAAGGAAACGGACTCCCAGCCAAAAAGGAATTTTGGGGAAGCCTTTAAACCAACAAATGCGGAGAGAAACCCGCGTGACTTCTCCAAAACCTTTAGACCAACTGCTACGAATGCAGGAAAGTCAAAATTTGCAAGGGACATTGCGGAAGCAATTGCCCCGAGAAGTGCCAAACAAATGTCCAACATTGGCACTTATGATGGTCTATCCGACCCAGACGACCATTTGAACAGGTTCATTGCAGGGGCTACCGTCAGTAACTGGACGGAACCCACGTGGTGTTACATGTTCCAGATGACTCTGGTCGGAGCAGCCAGGGCATGGTTCGATCGTTTACCGGTCCACCACATATATGACTGGGCGGACTTTCAGAACAAGTTCAGCCAGCACTTCAGCCAGCAGAGGAAGTATACTGAAGAGCAGTGGACGATCCTCAACTGCGTTAGAGAGGAGGATGAATCTTTACTAGACTTCATCACCCGCTTCAACTCCAAGAAGCTGAGTCTGGGCAACGTAAGTGAAGATCTTGTTCGCGCCGCTTTCATCCAGGGCGCCGAGTACCCAGAGCTTATCCGCACATTGACGGGTAAGGACGGCATGCCATCCACATGGGATGCCATCATGACGGCAGCAAAGCGCTTTGCCGAGACGGAGAAGCAGCTGGGAAGAGATCTTCCCCAGAGTACACACCTCTACACGCAGAGGACAAGGGAGAACAACGTTAGGACCGCCCGGCAGAACAAAAAGAGGCGGCTAGGTATTTGGCAGTCAAGGGTAAACTTTGACACCTCATCCAGCTCTCGCCCTCTTGTTGGCGGAAGGGACAACACACACCCTTCAAACCGAAAACACCGGTGGACGCCACTCACCAAGAGCGTCACGGAGATATTTGCCACGGAAAAATTGCCATGGCCAAAAGCCCCATTGATCCGGCAGAAACCTAATGCGGATCAAAGCAAATCCTGTGATTTCCACGGGACAAAGGGTCATGGTACTGAAGAGTGCACATCCTTGAAGGATATTGTTGAGACATTTGTCAAGGATGGAAGACTTGCACATCTCGTGGCATCAATCAGGAAGGGAGGAAGGAATGACAACCGGTACAGAGGTAACGGACGAAAGCCCGTCGACATCAGCATCAACATGGTTCATGGCAAGGTCGGAGGAAGAAAAAGACGAGTGACAGAACCATGCGCGTGGAAGGAAGCTGAGGTGCGCTTCCCGCGAGTGCCAGGAGGCCCCAGCAAAGAAGGCCCCATCGTCATCAAAAGCCAGCTGGAGCATTACATCACTTCCCGCACTCTTGTTGACAACGGCGCTTCGTCGACAGTGATGTACAGGCAGTTCTTTGACAAGCTGGATGATGAAGACAAAGAACGCACTTCCGCTGGACATGCGGATAAGTCGTTTCCTTTCGTGTCAACATTTAGAAACTGCTTAAAGAAAACGCACTTCCGCTGGACACCAGAAGCGGAAGCAGCTTTTCAGGAGATTCGGTCACGCCTGATCGAACTCCCAACACTTACAGCACCACAAGCGGGAGAAGAGTTAATCCTATACCTTTCCGCAACAGATAGAGCAACCGGGGCAGTCCTGCTAATAGAACGAAAAGGCATCCAGATGCCAATCTATTATGTTAGCCGTGTACTAACAGACGTAGAAACCCGGTACTCTACCCTCGAAAAATTGGTCTTAGCACTTATACACGCTTCACGCAGGTTAAGACGATATTTCCAGGGCCACCCAATCACCATTCTCACCAACTTCAAACTCTCAAACGTTCTAGGCAAACCCGAATTATCGGGACGTCTAGCCAAATGGGCAATTGAATTGGGAGAATATGCAATTAAGTACAAGCCAAGACCAGCCATAAAAGGCCAGGTCCTGGCCGATTTTATTGCAGAAGTCCCCGCTTCGCGGAAGAAAGAGTGCCAGGAGGAGGCTCAACCCTCCCCAGCACAGGACATCAATGATGTCTGGCGACTCTACACTGATGGAGCAGCCAGTAACGAGGGTTCAGGCGCAGGGTTAAAATTAACCAACCCAGCAGGCCAAGAATATACTTACGCTATTAGGTTGGATTTTCCAAGTACGAATAACGAAGCCGAATATGAAGCATTCTTGGCCGGATTGAGAATTGCGCGTAAGATGGGAGTGAAAAACTTGGAAGCCCACGTGGATTCCATGCTGGTGGCCAACCAAATAAATGGGACGTACACGGCTGTGAACGACACAATGGCCCTGTACCTCGCCCAGGCAAAAACCCTTATGCGTGATTTTAATGATTGTAAAGTCATACACGTCAAGCGCAGCGAAAACAAATCTGCGGATGCGTTAAGCAAGCTTGCATCACTAGCCTTCACCCACTTGGGAAAGGACATCCGCATTGAACTCCTCGAAGCACCATCAGTCCCGCACAAGGAAATTTGTGTCATCCAAACCGGTACAGAAACGTGGATGACACCAATAATAAATTACCTTGCAGCAGGAACACTACCAGAGTCAAAAACACAGGCAAGAAAACTACGCTGTAAAGCACTGAATTATCAACTCGTCAATGACATCCTTTACAGACGTAACTTTCTTGGCCCACTCTTAAGATGCGTGGACAACCAAGATGCTGACTACCTCCTAAGGGAAGTACACGAAGGCATCTGTGGAGTACACGCAGGTCCCCGCGCTGTTGTAGCCAAGCTAAACAACGCGGGATACTTTTGGCCGGGGATGCATACGGATGCACTGGCATACATCAGAAAATGCAGGTCTTGCCAGCTTTACGCACCCAACACGCACCGCCCGAAGAATGAACTGGTTCCAGTCACTTCTTCATGGCCATTTCAGAAGTGGGCCATCGATGTGACAGGCCCATTTCCTACAGCAGCAGGAAATGTTCAGTTCCTAGTGGTAGCCATCGACTACTTCACCAAGTGGATAGAAGCAAAACCTTTAGCCCAAACAACCGCGAAACATATCAAAAAATTTATTTGGGAATTTATTATTGTCGTTTTGGACTTCCACAGAATTTGGTGAGCGATAACGGCACCAACTTTGCTGACAAGAAGCTACAACAGTGGCTAAAAGAACTTCAAATCACCCACACCTTTACCTCAGTGGCACACCCGCAAGGTAATGGTGAGGTGGAAAGAGCATCGTCGAAGGCATCAAGAAGAGACTATCGGAACACAGATCCGGCTGGGTGGACGAGCTTCCGCACGTCCTTTGGGCAAACAGAACGCTGAAGAAGGCCAGTACGGGAGAAACCCCGTTCAGCCTCACTTATGGCACTGAAGCCATGGTCCCGGTCGAAATTGGTCTACCCTCACCAAGGGTCTTGATTCAGCCAGAAGACAATGATGCGGAAAGACGGTTGGATCTTATGCTAACCGAGGAACGCAGAGACTTAGCCGCAGTGCGTGAAGAGAACTACAAACGACAAATGCAAAAGTACTACAACACGCGGGTAAAACTCTGCAACTTCAAGATAGGAGACTACATACTGCGTAACAACGAGGCTTCAAACCAAGAGCGCCCGGGAAAGCTGGCCCCGGTCTGGGAAGGGCCATACATTATCAAAGAAGTCCTGGGAAAGGGCGCATACCGGCTCGAAAGGCTCGATGGCACTCCCATCCCAAGAACATGGAATGGAGCTCAATTACGCAAATGTTATATGTAGATCAATTCCAAAACTTGTAAAGAAAAGGCCTAGAGCCACTTCTAATGGAAATGATTCTCCTTTCATAATGTGTTTACCTTTATACTTATGAACTTCCCACTGATACCGGTATTCACCGCGTAAACGGGAAGAAGTAAGTCGTTACGTGTGGAAGGCGGAAAAAACCCGCATAAACACAACGTTAATAAGGGAAACCTACACGCAGGTATGATGTAAGTAAAGTTTAGCCATTCTTGTAAGTGCAAGTGACGGTCTTACCCGCACAATCACGAACAAGGAAGCAAAACTTCAACCTATCATCTACCACGTTCAAAGGTTATCCTTAAAAAAAAAAAAAAAAAAAAAAAAAAAGATAAGGAAAACCTACACGCAGGTCAGATATGGGTAAAGTTTAGCCATCCTACTAAGTGCAAGTGACGGTCATACCCGCACAATCACGAAGGAGGAAGCAAAACTTCACACCGATTATCTACCACGTTCAAAGGTTAACTTATCCTCAAAGATGAGGAAAACCTACACGCAGGTCAGATATGGGTAAAGTTTAGCCATCCTACTAAGTGCAAGTGACGGTCATACCCGCACAATCACGAAGGAGGAAGCAAAACTTCACACCGATTATTTACCACGTTCAAAGGTTAACTTATCCTCAAAGATGAGGAAAACCTACACGCAGGTCAGATGGTAAAGTTTAGCCATCCTACTACGTGCAAGTGACGGTCCTACCCGCACAATCACGGAAGAGGAAGCAAAACTTCACACCTATCTACCACGTTCAAAGGTTAACTTATCCTAAACACTTGGAAAATTGCTAATTTAAACTAAAGTATGCAAGTCATATAAAGTTTATAAAGCAAGGAATCCAATGAATCAAGCGGTCTTAGCCGCACAAAGATTTACATTTCATAAATATTCGTTACAAGAATGGCCGGGTGACTACCCGCCTACAAGAAAGTAAATCTATACAAACTAAATCTATCCTAGCAGCGGGAAGGGATCTTCAGGATCAGGCTTCAGGGCCACTTCCACTTGGACCAGCGCCGTCAGTAGAGCGTGGCTGTTCAAGGAAAGCCTTAAGGATAGGCAGCCCATCATCAGCAGCAGCAATTTCATTCACCTTCTCCACCACCGGATGCGGGAAGGCGGCGTATTGATTTACTGCTTGGTCATATATGGCTTCAGTATCTACATTGTACAAAGGGAAGTTGGATGGCGGGACGCCTTTCTCAACAAACCCTAGACCAAGCAGGAAGCCGACCCGTTCCCCATCCTCGTGAGAAGCGTTGAGGGCTGCGCTCATAGCATCGTCGTAGGATGTCTCTGAGAAGACCCGATGCACAACCTACATAAGAAAATATACAAGTGTCAACACCCTATTTACAAAGAAAAGCGTGAAGACATGAAGATAGACTTACCTGAGACAACGCTTCTCGAAGAAGCCATTCCTTGGCAACCAGAGCTTCTTGAAGGGCGGCTTGAGCTTGGGTGCAGGCGCGTTCGGCTTCGCTTTTGTTAAGATTGGCAAGTAGAACTTCCTTTGCGGCAGCCTCTTCGACGCCCTTAAGCTTCCGCTCGGTATGGTCAAGCACGCCCCTCTGGTCCAAGATCTCCTGGAGCTTCTTGGCATCTTCCATCGCCAAGGCATCATGAGCACGTTGGAGAGCCTCTAATTTGGCCTTGAGCTCCTCATTCTCCACACGCAAAGGCTCAGCAACGGCTTCAGCCTTGGTGGCCCTCTCGGTTGCGTTCCTCGCAGTCTCCTTAGCCAGCCGAAGCTGTTCGTTAACAGCTTGGGCAGCCTTGGAGCGGGCCTCGAGTCGCGCTTGAACCTCAACCTCGAGGGCCTTGAAGGCCTTCTCCTTCTCCGCAGCAGCTGCGGACAGCTTTTGGTTCTCCTCCCGAAGAGCCCGCGCTTGAGATACTTCCTTGGCGCGAGCTGCTTTCAACTTGTCGTTTTCACGACAAAGCAGCTCGATGCGCGGCTGCATCCGGGCTTGGAGAACTCAAAGCTCGTTGGTTAGCCTACCCTCCTGGTAGCTAGCCATGGCTTCCCCCAACGCACCATGGGGAGCAGCGTGGCGAGCCCATTCCACGCACTCCACAGGGGTACGAAGTGTTGTTCCTCGGCGTATGTTCCATCGCGGAACATACACTTCATTGGAATCCGACACTGCAGAAAACAAAAAGCAGTTAGGAAAAGATGATAAAATATATATAAAAAAATGGGCCAAAAGAACCCTACGCACCTGTAGGGTCAATTACAGGCCGATAGCCGCCGAACCCATCACCTGAACCCAATGGAAATCCATCCAAGAGGTCAGGCAGATGGGAAGGTGGCGGAAAGATGCGAGAAGCCCCACGCGTACCTGAGGGACCGGCCGTCGTTGCCGATGACGGGGGCATGGTAGCAGCCGCCGTGGTCGCCGCCGCGGTCGCTGCCGCAGAATCCGCGGCAAAAGTAACCGCCGGCTCTGTGAAGGATACTGTAAAAATCGCACTCACAGCCGGCGGTGACGTCATCTCGGCTGGAACAGTCGGCTCAGAATGAGCAACTGAACCAGCGGAAGCAGGCGCAGGCGCCTGGGTCGACGCCTCAGGTAGGCTGACCAAGCCTACCGTCATTGGCGGAGAGGTAATACTCGGCCCCTCACCCTGGAATGCGCCAACATCCACGCCTGCGTAAAGAAGAAAAGTGTTAAAAGACTTAAGGATTAAACTACGAAGATAAAAGCTAAGAGAGTTGTACTTACGGGTTTTCTTGAGCTTGAACGTACGGACGGGCGGGGACGAACCCGATGGAGCCGGTCTCTTGATGCCGGTCACCGTCGTCGTCATTGGTTCTCCGGAGGTAACAGTCGTAGCCTCCGGAACAGTGGTCTTCTCACCACCGGGGTTCCCCGCCACCTCTTCACTATCTGACTCAGTGTCAGATAGGAGCACTGGATCGGCTGTGGAGGCCGCCTTCTCCTTCCCTTTCCCGCCGGCAGCCCTCTTCTTCCGCACTAACGGAGGACCATCTGCGGATTCCTCAGAAGAAAGGATGTCAGGAATTCCAGCAGCGGGTACAGCACTGAGGGGTGGAGGAGAGAATAACGCCTTACCTGGCCGCCGGTGGCTCAGGATCTCGTGGCCCAGCGGATAGACCTCCACAAACCGATCCGCTGTTTTCTCCAGGATGGGCAACTCGTTCTCGTCAAGAGCACGAGTACCCACCCGCACGGGACCGTCAGCTTCCCGCGGGTACAGGAGCGACTCCAAATTGTTCCCCTCTGAAAGAAAAGAAACAGTTAGAAGACAAACTCATATCAGCAAGAAAGACAAGACATACCATAAGGAGTAGAGTTCAAACCGTATTCGAGAAGGATGGGAACCTGAGACGCCTCCTTCCATACCCGGCTCATCCCCAGCATCACCATCCCGGACTCCGCAAACCGGTAAACCGGAGATTGGACCCGGGATATCTTCGCAAACCATTCCGCCTCCTGGTAGTTGGTGGCGTGGTGGCTCGGAATTGCTTGGCCATTTTTAAACTTCATGGCAATGGGGATGGCGCGGGCAGAAATGTAGAAGAACTCCCGCTTCCACGATCGGAGACTGCGCTCGGTCGCGCAAATCTTCAAACCCTTGATCCGGGTTGTCAGGGTGTACCACCCCTGGATGCACCTCCAAGTATAGAAGGTCATCAGGCGGTCCACATAGGGCTCAATGCCCAGAATCCGGCACACCCACTCGAAATGGCGAATCTTGGCGATCGCCATGGGGTGCAACTCGGTCAGATGAACACCATGCCTCTCAAGGACACGGTAAACAAACTTTGTCAATGGGAACCTAAGATTCCCATAGACAACGAATGCTGCATAAACCCCGATCTTGCCTCTGGGGGCATCGTACACGGTCTGATGGGGTTCAGGAAACTCAGGTTCGAAAGGATCGAGCATGAACTTCCTAACAACATACCGGTACTGATCGCCGGGCAGAGCACACTGGCACTCACCAGCAGTACTATTGTCATCGGCCGAAGACTCAAGATCACGAGAAGACATTTTGCAGAAAGAAAGCGATTTCGGGAAAATGCTTGCCTGAAAAGGGGAGTATTTGCCGGAAATCGCTAAGAAGAAGAAGAGAAGGGTGAAGGTGTGGATTGCAAAGAGCCCTCTCCCCCTTTATATACTAATCGCAATTAATGCGATGAATTTAATGCGGAGGAGAGAGAAATCGAAGGTGCAATGAAACTATGACACGTGGCAAAAAGCAGGCTGGCAACAGCTGTTGACAGGACGCGTACCATTAATTTCGCGGCCACGCGCCCGAAAAATCGCGCCCACGCGCCTGAAATAGCGTCTGGAATGACCATGTACTGTCACGTCACCATAACTTCCTGCACGTCCTGACACAGTCAGAAGAAACCGTCGCACGACGTTTCAGATGTTTGGACTGTTCTTATCCTCACCAACCTTTCGAATTTCAAAATTCAAAAAGATTCAAAAGTAAGCGGGAAAATACCCCTTACCTTGGCAACCAAGTAACCGTAAGACGGATGCGGGTACAGTGTTAAGGCAAAACCCTTCACATACCTAGCACCCGCAGGGAATTGAAGCCAAGAATACCCCGGCAACAAAGTAACTATAAGACGGGTGCGGGTACAGTGTTAAGGCAAAACCCTTCACATACCTAGCACCCGCAGGGAATTGACGCCAGGGGTACCTTGAAAGTAAAGTAACCGTAAGACGAGCGCGGGTACAGTGTTAAGGCAAAACCCTTCACATACCTAGCGCTCCGCAGGGAATTGAAACCAAGAAGGATCTTCTGGGCAATGCTTGCGGAAACGGAAATAACATCCCCGCATAGCGGGAACGTCGAGAACTACATTGTTTGAGGCTCCAGGATGGAATTGGTGGTTTAAACATAATTGATCACTATGTTCAAAACTACCAAAACCTCAGGGAGAATCCACACAAGTGAGACTCAACGCTCCTGACTTGCGAAGAAGGTTACATACCTACCCGCATCATACCCAAAGATCAAGCAAAAAAATCGGGAATTTTTGCAAGTGACATTAGGAAACCCGCGGGAAGAATCCCCACGGAGAATCTTAAAACTAAAAACCCTTTTCAAAACCCCTTGCTTAAAGTCCAAAAGTTCACCTCACTTTATTAAACATTCATGAGAAGAACATTGGACTGGGGGGACTTGAAGAGGTAGGTCCCAGCAGAGACCAGTTGGTCCCGCAAGACTCACCTTGAACAGGGACGTCTGCACAAAGGCCATCTGCTCCCGCAGGACCCACCATGCTCATAGAATCTTACGCGCAGTACGCAAGCTGTACACGCAGGGAAAGCCTCCCAATGGTGAAGTACCCCGCCTGTTCCCGCAGTTGCGGATACAAGCCATCAGGGAAGGCTACCCGCAGACAGCAGGGCTACACGCACAAGGCAATAGCTACTTCAGTAGTCACATGAAGGAATGAGCAAGGCGGGAACAATCCCGCCAAAATGAGCCAGTCCGTATGATTCTGAAAGATCTTTTGTACTATACCTACCAAGGTATGGATAGGACAGACGATCTGACCAGAACAACCCATAAGCCAATCACAGGGTGACAGCTCACCGACAACAGTACGAGGAGGAGCACCCTCTAGTACTGTTTGTCACTATTAGCCGCTGCCTACTCACCAACTCTTACTGAGGGGCGTGCGTAGCCTACAGTTGGTAGAATAGTGTTACTGTTGGCCGTAACCTATTCACCAACCAGCATGGCCTGCGTATAATCCACAGTAGGTGGGACGTGCATAATCTACAGTTGGTGGAATAGTGCAGCCGACTTTGTTACTGTTGGCCGTAACCTATCCACCAACCAGTATGGCCTGTGCATAATCCACTGTTGGTAGAACAGGAATACTATTCAGCCGGCTGTACCTTCTAGGAAACCTACCTTCGGCTATAAATACTCCAACATCTTGGAATGGTAAGATCATCTGCTATCCAGTTATCTAGCAATCTCTTAATATACACTTATATTCAGAGCAATCTAGTCTGATTCTCACGCCGGAGGGTGGTCACAAGGAGGAACCCCCCCCCCCTTCTCAGTGACGAGTTTACGGTGTTTGTTTTGCAGGTCCCCTGAAGAACAACCGTCTCTGTTGGACCTCATTCTCGTGGGAAACATTACTTAACCCCCAGATTATCTATTAGATATAGGGGTTGTAATGTGTTTAAATGTACGTATGCATACAGTTCTGATCTCTGAAATCAAAGCAATAAAACGGAATCAAATCCGTGAGATCAGAATCTAAATTTCTGTGATATTTACTTTTACATATGGTATTTAGGAAAACATCTTGTTTTGTTGCTTTGATTGTTTCACTTTGGCTATCATAAACTAGTTTAACTTTATATTTAGTCGTTTCCTTCTAGTTTTTCAAAGGGATAATGGCGTGTAATGTCAGCATATTTTTACAACTCTACTCATTAGTATGTTGCGTTAATTAGAAATATTGTGAAAGTGTGTAAATATCTCATTGTATTGGACTATTGGGTAAAGAAACAACCAAGATTTCCTGTTATGTGTTCTCTATTCTTGTATGCTTGTCAATGTATGTTGGACATACCCAATGTTGAGCTGCAAATGATGAATATAAGGCAGCGGCTTTGAAACGTTCTTGTTCCATCATTTTTGTGTTAAGTTTATTTATCGGTCATCATCTTTGTGACTGGATTTCTTTTTCTTGTGTGATCTATGTTTTTTTGTCATTTATTCATACATGTCAATCGTTTTATAAAACATCGATGCATAATTACGTAAAATGTCTCAATATCCCGTAAGTTATAGTTCATCATTTATTTTCTTTCAGATGACAGGAAACTTAAGTTGTGTGCTATGCTCGAAACCTATGCAATATGAGGCCTTGGATAGCCAGGTCTGGTCCACAGTTCATGGAACCTCAGGTTAGATAATCTTAATGTACATGCTTCAAAAAGTGGTTGAAATTAAATCAGGTTATATAACCTTAATTTTATTTTCTGGAGCAGCAAAGAATGTTGCTAAGAACACCGTGAATGCAAATAGTGGTGTAATGAACATGGAGAGAAGGTCAATCTTTCAAGAAAGAATAGAACCGTGCCCCTTGAGTTCATCAATTTACTATGGTGGACAAGAAGATATGTATGTCCATTCTTCAACTGATCTCACCTCCAAATCTTACACTAAAGTGAGTCCAGCATACATTCGATTACCTTTGATCACACAACCGTAACTTCACCAGTGAACATATGATCATTCCCACACTTTTCTTTCTTTTAGTTTCTCATAAACGATGACCCAAAAGACGATCTGCAGAGTGCTACTAGAGGAAACTGGTGGCAAGGTGAGTTCTAACCATACCTAAGAATATTAACAATTTTTTTACTATAGAGGTTGCAACCCATGTGTCGGGAGGGTTAAACGTATCAAAACATGTTTTTTTTGTTAAGGATTGATTCAATTTAAAAACACTGTCTTTGTACAAACTACAAAGGCTTTACAATTTTTTGCAAACAGAAATAATTAGCGTCGAATATGATTAAAAACGATACATTATTTCAGTGATACCCTTGGATGTTTTTTTGGTTTTTATAATATAAGGGTAGATTAGTAATTTTACACTAAAAAGAAAAATCTAACACCATTTATGAGCTGGGATTGAATACGTTACGTTTTTGAAGATGTCTGGCCTAGTTTGTAAATTTTGAAATGCATCAAACCCCTAATTTGGGTCACCAGAGGGACCATCCATGTAGTTCACTCTTTTATAATAAAATGATTCAGGTGGTTGTACGCATACTAACAAAGAAATTTGGGCCACCGTTTGACCGTTTTACCCTTTTTCTTTTTCTTTTTAGCTTTATTTTATTTAATTTTAGCTATTTATAACTAGAATTGACGCATTCATAAGTGCACGGGTCCAAATTGTCACCTCTAATCAATTGTATATACAGTTTTAGTTTGTATAATGTCCTTGATTTATTTGTATCTTTAAACCTGTTTATATTGCATTTGTGCAGGATCGCTTTACTATTAAGATATTGTGTCCCACTCGCGTAGTATCAATATAGATGCTTCACTTACTATAAAAGGCATCGTATACTTATAAGTATCTTTGTTAGAATAACTGACATGGCTGCTGAATAGTGTTTAAATAAGTTGAATAGCAATGATGCAGGAAACTAATGGAAGCCTGGTAGCAGTTTGAGGTCTATGTGGAAGATGATGATATAGTTATTTGCTCATTGAAGAAACACTAAGTAACCCCGGGCAGATTATAGGTAATCTGGGGGCCAGGTAATGTTTCCCACGAAGGTTAGGTCCAGCAGAGTAAGTTGTACTTCAGGGAACCTGCAAAACAGACACCGTAAGCTCGTCACTGAGAAGGGGGGGTTCCTCCTTGTGACCACCCTCCGGCGTGAGAATCAGTCTATATTGCTCTTTGAATATAAAAGTATATGAATACTATAAGAGCAGTTATCAAGTAAGTTATACGAGATTGTAGATGATCTTACCATTCCAAGATATTGGAGTATTTATAGCCGAAGGTAGGTTTTCTAGAAGGTACAGCCGGCTGAATAGTATTCCTGTTCAACCAACAGTGGATTACGCACAGGCCATACTGGTTGGTGGGTAGGTTACAGCCAACAGTAATAAAGTCGGCTGCACTATTCCACCAACTGTAGACCATGCACGTCCCACTGACTGTGGATTGTACGCAGGCCATGCTGGTTGGTGAATAGGTTACGGCCAACAGTAATACTATTCCACCAACTGTAGGCTGCGCCTGCTCCACAGTGAGGGTTGGTGAGTAGGCAGCGGCTAATAGTGACAAACAGTACTAGAGGGTGCTCCTCCTCGCACTGTTGTCGGTGAGCTGTCACCCTGTGATTGGCTCATGGGCTGTTCTGGTCAGATCGTCTGTCCTATCCATACCTTGGTAGGTATGGTACAAAAGATCTTTCAGAATCAGACTGGCTCATTTGGGCGGGATTGTTCCCGCCTTGCTCATGCCTTCACGTGACTGCTGAAGTAGCTAATCTTGTACGTGTAGCCCTGCTGTCTGCGGGTAGCCTTCCCTGATGGCTTGTATCCGCAACTGCGGGAACAGGCGGGGTACTTCACCATTGGGAGGCTTTCCCTGCGTGTACAGCTTGCGTACTGCGCGTAAGATTCTATGAGCATGGTGGGTCCTGCGGGAGCAGATGGCCTTTGCGCAGACAACCCTGTTCAAGGTGAGTCTTGCGGGACCAACTGGTCTCTGCTGGGACCTACCTCTTCAAGTCCCCCCAGTCCAATGTTCTTCTCATGCGTGTTTAATAAAGTGAGGTGAACTTTTGGACTTAAGCAAAGGGTTTTGAAAAGGGTTTTGTAAGGTTTTCCATGGGAAGTCCTTGTCACTTGCAGAAATGCCCGAGTTTCCTGCTTGGTCTTTGGGTATGATGCGGGTAGGTCTGTAACCTCCTCGCAAGTCAGGAGCATTGAGTCCCAGTTGTATGTATTTTCCATGAGGTTTTGGTAGTTTCGAACATAGTGATCAATTATGTTAAGACCACCAATTCCATCTTGGAGCTTCAAACAACGTAGTTCTCGACGCTCCCGCTATGCGGGGATGTTATTTCCGTTTCCGCAAGCATTGCCCAGAAGATCCTTCTTGGTTTCAATTCCCAGCGGAGCGCTAGGTATGTGAAGGGTTTTGCCTTAACACTGTACCTGCGCTCGTCTTACGGTTACTTTACTTCCAAGGTATTCCTGGCGTCAATTCCCTGCGGGTGCTAGGTATGTGAAGGATTTTGCCTTTACACTGTACCCGCACCCGTCTTATAGTTACTTGGTTGCCGAGGAATACTTGGCTTCAATTCCCTACGGGTGCTAGGTATGTGAAGGGTTTCGCCTTAACACTGTACCCGCATCCGTCTTATGGTTACTTGTTTGCCAAGGTTTTCTTGGCTTCAATTCCCTGCGGGTGCTAGGTGTGTAAAGGGTTTCGCCTTAACACTGTACCCGCATCCGTCTTACGGTTACTTGTTTGCCAAGGTAAGGGGGGATTTTCCCGCTTACTTTTTAATATTTTCGAATTTTGAATTTTGAAATTCGAAGAGTTGGTGAAAAGATAAGAACAGTCCAAACCTCTGAAACGTCGCGCGACAGTTTCTTCTGACTGTGTCAGGACGTGCAGGAAGTTATGGTGACGTGACAGAACATGGTCATTCCAGTCGCTTTTTCAGGCGCGTGGGCGTGATTTTTCTGGCGCGTGGCCGCGAAATTACTGGCACACGTCCTTTCAACAGCTGTTGCCAGCCTGTTTTTTGCCACGTGTCATAGTTTCATTGCACCTTTGATTTCTCTCTCCTCCGCATTAAATTCACCGCATTAATTGCGATTACTATATAAAGGGGAAGAGAGTTATCTGTAATTCACACTTTCACCTTTCTTCTTCTTCTCAAGTAATTTCCGGCAAATTTTTCTGTTCAGTAAAGCCTTACTCTGAAATCTTTTTCTTTTTTCCACCATGTCTTCTCATGATACTGATGATCAGAAGACTGCTGGCGAATGCCAGTGTTCTCTTCCTGTCGATCTGTACCAGTATATCGTCAGAAAGTTCATGCTCGAGTCTCTCGAGCCTGAGTTTCCTGAACCCCACCATACTGTGTACGATGCCCCTAGTGGCAAGATCGGGGTTTATGCTGCATTCTTTGTCTACGGAAACCTTAGGTTTCCGTTGACAAAGTTTGTGTACCGTGTCCTGGAGAGGCACGGTGTGCACCTAACAGAGGTGCACCCCATGGCCATTGCCAAGGTCCGGCACTTTGAGTGGGTGTGCCGGATACTGGGCCTTGAGCCCTTTGTTGACCGTCTGATGACCTTCTACACTTGGAGGTGCATCCAGGGGTGGTACACTCTTACAACCCGTATAAAGGGTTTAAAGATTTGTACCACCGAGCGGAGTCTTCGCTCATGGAGAAGAGAGTTCTTCTTCATATCCGCTCGCGCCGTCCCCATCGCCATGAAGTTTAAGAATGGCCAGGCGCTTCCGAACCTTCCCGCCCTTAACTACGAGGAGGCGGAATGGTTTTCGAAGATATCCCGGGTCCAGTCCCCGGTTTTCCGTTTTCCGGAGTCGGCGATGGTGATGCTGGGGATGAGCCGGGTGTGGAAGGCGGCGAATGCGGATAAGGTTCCGATCGTCCTTGAATATGGTTCGAACTCTACCCCTTATGGTATGTCTTGTTTCTTTTTTGCTGACTACGATTTTTTCTAACTTTCTTGTTGATTTCAGAGGGTAACGATCTTCAGTCGCTCCTGAATCCACGGGAGGAAGATGGTCCTGCGCGGATGGGTACTCGTGCTCTGGACGAGAACGAGTTGCCCATCCTCGAGCAGACTGCGGGTCGGTTCGTGGAGGTTTACCCGCCAGGCCAAGAGATCCTGAGCCACCGACGGCCAGGTAAGCCTATCTTCTACCCTGAACCTCTCAAAGCTGTGCCTGCTGCTGGAGTTCATGACATTTCTTCTTCTGAGGAATCCGCAGAAGGTCCTCCACTGGTGCGGAAGAGAAAGGCTGCCGTCGCGAAGGGCAAGGAGAAGGTGGCCTCTACGGCCGACCCGGTAGTCCTATCTGACTCGGAGTCAGATAATGCAGAGGTGGCGGGGAAGCCCGGTGGTGAAGAGACCACCGCTCCGGAGGCTGCAGGTGTCACCTCCGAGGAGGCAGCGGCAACGACGGTTACCGGTGTCAAGAGGCCGGCTCCATCGGGTTCGCCCCCGCTCGTCCGTGCGTTCAAGCTCAAGAAACCCCGTAAGTACCCCCATAATTCTTGTCTAGATTTGTTGTTTAAAATAAATTTTTCTAACACTTTTGCTTATGTAGGTGTGGATGTTGACGCATTCCAGGGTGGAGTTGGAGCAAGTATTCCCCCGCCAATGACGGTAGGCTCGGTCAGCCTTCCCGAGGCATCGACCCAGGCGTCTACGCCTGCTTCCGCTGGTTCCAGCCTTCCTGAGGCTGTTCCAGCTGAGAAGGTGTCTCCGCCGGCCGTGAGTGCAATTTTTACAGCATCTTTCACGGAGCCGGCGGTTACTGTTGCTGAGGAGGTGGCGCCAACCATGGCTACCACAGCGGCTGCCACTATACCTGCGCCACCGGCACCGACGGCCGGACCTTCAGGTATGCGCCAGGCTTCCCGCCGATCTATGCCACCTTCCCGTCTGCCTGACCTGTTGGATGGATTTCCTTTAGGTTCAGGTGATGGGTTTGGCGGCTATCGGCCTGTTATTGACCCTACAGGTACGTAGGGTTCTTTTTCCTTTGTATATTTTTATCATCTTTTCCTAACTGCCTTTGTTTCTTTTGCAGTGTCGGATTCCAATGAAGTGTATGTTCCAAGATGGAACATACGCCGAGGAACAACCCTTCGCACCCCTGTGGAGTGCGTGGACTGGGCTCGCCACGCTGCTCCTCATGGTGCGTTGGGGGAAGCCATGGCTAGCTACCAAGAGGGTAGGCTAACCAATGAGCTTCGGGTTCTCCAGGCCCGAACGCAGCCCCGCGTCGAGCTGCTTTGTCGTGAAAACGACAAGTTAAAAGCAGCTCGCGCCAAAGATATATCTGAAGCGCGGGCTCTTCGGGAGGAGAACCGGCAGTTGGCCGCTGCCGCAGCCGAGAAGGAGAAGGCATTCAAGGCCCTTGAGGTTGAAGTCCAGGCGCGACTCGAGGCCCGCTCCAAGGCTGCCCAAGCTGTGAATGAACAGCTTCGGCTGGCCAAGGAGACTGCGCGAAACTCAACTGAGAGGGCTGCCAAGGCTGAAGCTGTTGCTGAGCCACTTCGCGAAGAGAATGAGCAGCTTAAATGCAAATTAAAGGCTCTTCAGCATGCTCATGACGCCTTGGCAATGGAAGATGCCAAGAAGCTGCAGGAGATCCTTGACCAGAGGGGGGTGCTTGACCGTACTGAAAGGAAACTCAAAAGCGTCGAAGAAGCTGCTGCCAAGGAAGTTCAACTTGCCAACCTTGATAAAAGCGGAGCCGAACGTGCTTGTAAAGAAAGTCAAGCTACCCTCCAATGGTTGCTTCGAGAAGCGTTGCCTCAGGTATCCTCTTTTTCTTTACGCTTTCTGCTCGTAATTAGAAAATGTTCTAACTTTATTCTTTTGTAGGTTGTGCGTCAGGTCCTTTCAGAGACCTCTTATGACGATGCGATGAGCGCAGCCCTCAACGCTTCTCATGAGGATGGGCAGAAGACTGGCTTCCTGCTTGGTCTAGGGTTTGCTGAGAGAGGCTTTCCGCCCTCCAACTTCCCTTTATTCAATGTTAACACTGAAGCTGCTTATGACCAAGCTGTGAACCAGTACGCTGCCTTCCCGCATCCAGTGGTGGAGAAGGTGAATGAAGCTGCTGCTGCTGATGATGGGCTAAACATCCTTAAGGCTTTCCTTGGGCAGCCGCGCTCTGATGGTGCTGGCCCAAGCGGAGGTGGCCCTGAAGCCTGATCCTGAAGATCCCTTCTCGCTGGTAGGATAGACTTAGCTTTGTATAGATTTCTTTTAGGCGGGTAGTTACCCAGCCATTCTTGTAAATGATTGTGAAATATTAATCTCTTTGCGTATAAGATTGTTATTTCCTTCCTTGGGTTCTTTGCTTTATAAACTTATGACTTGCATACTTAGTTTAAATTAGCAATTTCCCAAGTGTTTAGAATAAGAACCTTTGAACGTGGTTGATGATGGGTTAAAGTTTCGCCTCCTCCTTCATGATTGTGCGGGTAAAACCGTCACTTGCACTTGGTAGGATGGCTAACCTTTACCCTCTATCTGACCTGCGTGTAGGTTTTTCAAAATTTCTAAGGCATTAAGTTAAACCTTTGAACGTGGTTGATAATGGACTAAAGTTTTTGCTCCCTCTTTCGTGATTGTGCGGGTGTAACCGTCACTTGCACTTAGAAGGATGGCTTTAACTTTAGACCTATATCTGACCTGCGTGTAGGTTTTTCTTATCCTTTTTTAAGTGTTCATAAGTTAACCTTTTAACGTGGTAGATGGTAAGTTAAGTTTGGCTTCCTTGAATGTGATTGTGCGGGTAAGACCGTCACTTGCACTTACAAGGATGGCTAAACTTTACCTACATCTGACCTGCGTGTAGGTTTTCCTTAGAACTTTTTTTAACATTTTGGCGTTGTGTTTATGCGGGTATTGCCGCCTTCCACACGCAACTACTTCTTCCTGTAAGGGAAGTTCATAGGTTACAAGCTATCAATACATCATGAAAGGAGAATCATTTCCATTAGAAGTGGCTCTAGGCCTTTTCTTTACAAGTTGGAATTGATCTACATATAACATTTGCGTAATTGAGCTCCATTCCATGTTCTAGGGATGGGAGTGCCATCGAGCCTTTCGAGCCGGTACGCGCCCTTTCCCAGAACCTCTTTGATAATGTATGGCCCTTCCCAAATCGGGGCCAACTTTCCTGGGCGTTGTTGGTTCGAAGCCTCGTTGTTACGCAGTATGTAGTCTCCTTCCTTGAAGTTGCAGAGTTTTACCCGCGTGTTGTAGTATTTTTGCATTTGTCGTTTGTAGTTTTCTTCACGCACGGCGGCTAAGTCTCTGCGCTCTTCGGCTAGCATAAGGTCTAACCGTCTTTCTGCATCATTGTCTTCTGGTTGGATTAAGACCCTTGGTGAGGGTAAACCGATTTCGACTGGGATCATGGCTTCAGTGCCATAAGTGAGACTGAACGGGGTTTCTCCCGTACTGGTCTTCTTCAGCGTTCTGTTTGCCCAAAGGACGTGTGGAAGTTCGTCCACCCAACCGGATCTATGTTCCAAGAGTCTTTTCTTTATGCCTTCGACGATGCTCTTATTTGCTCTTTCCACCTCACCGTTACCTTGCGGGTGTGCCACTGAGGTAAAGGTGTGGGTGATTTGAAGTTCTTTCAGCCACTGCTGCAGCTTCTTGTCAGCAAAGTTGGTGCCATTGTCGCTTACCAAATTCTGTGGAAGTCCAAAACGACAAATAATAAATTCCCAAATAAATTTTTTGATATGCTTTGCGGTTGTTTGGGCTAAAGGTTTCGCTTCTATCCATTTGGTGAAGTAGTCAATGGCTACCACTAGGAACTGAACATTCCCAGCTGCTGTTGGAAATGGGCCTGTCACGTCGATGGCCCACTTCTGAAATGGCCACGAGGAAGTGACAGGAACAAGATCATTTTTCGGGCGATGCGTGTTGGGTGCGTAAAGCTGGCAAGATCTGCATTTTCTGATGTATGCCAACGCGTCCATATGCATCCCCGGCCAGAAGTATCCCGCGTTGTTTAGCTTGGCTACCACAGCGCGGGGGCCTGCGTGTACTCCACAGATGCCTTCGTGAACCTCCCTCAGGAGGTAGTCAGCATCTTGGTTGTCCACGCATCTTAACAACGGGCCAAGAAAGTTACGTCTGTAAAGGGTGTCATTGACCAGCTGATAATTTAGTGCTTTACAGCGTAGTTTTCTTGCCTGTGACTTCGACTCTGGTAACGTTCCTGCTTCAAGGTATTTTATTATTGGGGTCATCCATGTTTCTGTACCGGTTTGGATGACACAAATTTCCTTGTGCGGGACTGATGGTGTTTCGAGGAGTTCCACGCGGATGTCCTTTCCCAAGTGGGTGAAGGCCAGTGATGCAAGCTTGCTTAACGCATCCGCAGATTTGTTTTCGCTGCGCTTGACGTGTATCACTTTACAATCATTAAAATCGCGCATGATGGCTTTGGCTTGGGCAAGGTACAGGGCCATTGTGTGGTTCACAGCCGTGTACGTCCCGTTTATTTGATTTGCCACTAGCATGGAATCAACGTGGGCTTCCAAATTTTTTACACCCATCTTTCGCGCAATCCTCAATCCGGCCAGGAATGCTTCATATTCAGCTTCGTTATTCGTACTTGGGAAATCCAGCCGAATAGCATAAGTATATTCCTGGCCTGCTGGGTTTGTTAATTTTAACCCTGCGCCTGAACCCTCGTTACTAGCTGCTCCATCAGTATAGAGTCGCCAGACCTCATCGATTTCGTGTGCTGGGGAGGGTTGAACCTCCTCCTGGCACTCTTTCTCCCGCGCAGCGGGGACTTCGGCAATAAAATCAGCCAGGACCTGGCCTTTAATGGCTGGTCTCGGCTTGTATTGAATCGCATATTCTCCCAATTCAATTGCCCATTTGGCTAGGCGTCCCGATAACTCGGGTTTGCCTAGAACATTTGAGAGTTTGAAGTTGGTGAGAATAGTGATTGGGTGACCCTGGAAATATCGTCTCAACCTGCGTGAAGCGTGTATAAGTGCCAAGACCAGTTTTTCCAGGGTAGAGTACCGGGTTTCCGCGTCTGCCAGCACGCGGCTAACATAATAGATTGGCATCTGGATGCCTTTTCGTTCTACAAGCAGGACTGCCCCGGTTGCTCTATCTGTTGCGGAGAGGTATAGGATTAACTCCTCTCCCGCTTGTGGCGCTGTGAGTGTTGGGAGTTCGATCAGGCGTGATCGAATCTCCTGGAAAGCTGCTTCCGCTTCTGGTGTCCAGCGGAAGTGCGTTTTCTTTAAACAATTTCTTAGTGTTGACACAAAAGGGAACGACCTATCCGCATGGTTTGCCAAAAAGCGGTTAAGCGCGACTAGTCGTCCATTAAGTGTTTGAGCCTGTTTTATGGTGGTAGGTGATTCCATTTTGACAATGGCTTCGACCTTTTCAGGGTTCGCTCTGAAGCCATCTTTAGTAATAATGACCCCTAAGAACTTCCCTTCTTCCACCCCAAATGAACACTTGCTCGGGTTGAGCTTCATGTTTATCTTTCTGAGCGTGTTGAAAGTTTCCTCAATGTCTTTCAACATCGTCTCTGGCTCGGGACTTTTGATGACCAAATCATCCATATAGACTTCCAAGTTTCTCCCAATTTGGGCGTGAAACTCTTTGTCCATTAGTCGTTGGTACGTGGACCCCGCGTTCTTAAGTCCGAACGGCATCATTTTATAACAAAATGTGCCATCGGGCGTCCGAAAGGCGGTTTTGTCCTGGTCATCCACAGCCATGTGGATTTGATGGTACCCCTTATACGCATCCAAGAAGCATTTAAGGCGAAATGGTGCCACCGAATCCACCTTGAGATCAATTTCTGGCAACGGATAACAATCTTTGGGGCATGCTTTATTCAAATCTTTGAAATCTATGCACATGCGCCATTGTTTGTTATTCTTCGGTACCATTACGGGATTTGCAACCCATGTTTGATATTTGCTAACGCGCACGATGCCCGCATCAAGGAGTTCCTTGACTTGGGTTCTGCACGCGTTGGTTTGCTCGGGCCCCATTACTCTGCGCTTTTGTACGATCGGCGTTACGGCCGGATCGCATTTGAGCTTATGCTCTGCCTTTCCCCGGGGTACACCAGTCATGTCGGCTGGTGTCCACGCGAAGATGTCTGCGTTTCGCTGCAGTAAGCGCTTGAGTAAGGTGCGTGTTGGATCAACAATTGTCGGGCCAATGGTAACGGCCTGATCGGGATATTTCCCATTGAATGCCCACTGTTCAGGCTCAGTGATGGTTTGTTTGGCCATCTTCGGTTTGGGTTTAGAGGAGACAGATGCGATGCATACCTGGGGAATGCCCGTGATCATCGCTACGCCTTCAGTTGTCGGCCATCCCATCATGCCGTGGACTGAGGATACCACAGCGTTGAATCTTGCCATCCCGTCTCTCCCGAATAGGATGTCATACGTATGATGTGGTTTTTTCATCACAACAAAATCCACATCCTCCGTGCGTGAATAATTCCCATCAGTGAGAGTGACGGGGAAAGATAGGATGCCCAAGGGAGTGTTCATGCTGCCGTCAAACCCTTCCATTGAAGCGTAGACCGTCTCCAGGCGTTCCTTGTCTTCATCATCGAGCTTGTCGAAGAACTGCCTGTACATCACTGTCGACGATGCGCCATTGTCAACGAGGGTGCGGGAGGTGATGTAGTGCCCCAGCTGGCTTTTAATGACAATGGGGCCTTCTTTGTTTGGGCCTCCCGGCACTCGCGGGAAGCGCACTTCTGCTTCCTTCCATGCGCATGGTTCGGTCATTGGTCTCTTTCTTCCTCTGACCTTACCATGGACCATGTTGATGCTAATGTCGACGGGCTTCCGTCCGTTACCCCTGTACCTGTTGTCGTTCCTTCCTCCCTTCTTGATAGATGCCACGAGGTGTGCGAGCCTCCCATCCTTGACGAATGTCTCGACGATGTCCCTCAAGGATGTGCACTCCTCAGTGCTATGGCCCTTTGTCCCATGGAAGTCACAAGACTTGCTTTGATCCGCATTGGGTTTCTGTCGGATCACTGGAGCTTTTGGCCATGGCAGTTTTTCCGTGGCAAATATCTCCGTGACGCTCTTGGTGAGTGGCGTCCAGCGGTTTTTCCGGTTCAAAGGGTGCGTTTTGTCCCTTCCGCCAACCAAAGGGCGAGAGCTTGAGGGGGCATCAAAGTTTATCCTTGACTGCCAAATACCTTGCCGCCTCTTTTTGTTTAGCCGGGCGGTTCTCACATTATTCTCCCTTGTCCTCTGCGTGTAGAGGTTTGTATTGTGGGGGAGATCTCTTCCCAGCTGTTTCTCTGTTTCGGCAAAGCGCTTGGCTGCCGTCATTATGGCATCCCACGTGGATGGCATACCGTCTTTACCCGTCAGAGTGCGGATGAGTTCTGGGTATTCAGCGCCCTGAATGAAAGCGGCGCGAACGAGGTCTTCACTGATGTTGCCCAGACTCACCTTCTTGGAGTTGAAGCGGGTGATGAAGTCCAGTAAGGATTCATCCTCTTCTCTGACACAGTTGAGGATCGTCCACTGCTCCTCAGTGTGCTTCCTCTGTTGACTAAACTGTTGACTGAACTTGTTCTGGAAGTCTGCCCAGTCATAAATGTGGTGGACCGGTAAACGGTCGAACCATGCTCTGGCTGCTCCTACCAGAGTCATCTGGAACATGTAGCACCACGTGGGTTCCGTCCAGTTACTGACGGTTGCCCCCGCAATGAACCTGTTCAGATGGTCATCTGGGTCGGATAGACCATCGTATGTGCCAACGTTGGACATTTGTTTGGCACTCCTCGGGGCGATTGCTTCTGCAATGTCCCTTGCAAATTTTGACCTTCCTGCGTTTGTAGCAGTAGGTCTAAAGGCCTTGGAGAAGTCGCGAGAGCTTTTTTCCGTGACTGGTTGGAATGCTTCCCCAAAGTTCCTTTTTGGCTGGGGATCCGTTTCCTTACGCTTCCCTTTCGCCCTATGGCGAGGGTTCGCGTCGGTGTCGGAGTCTTCCCCCTCGCCGTCTGAGTACTCGTACTCACTACTCATGTTGAGGTGTTGGCGAGTACTACCGAATTCCTCAGCTTGTTGGACTGAACGCAAGCGTTCGTCCAACTCAGCCTGAAATTCTCTTTGACGTGCCTCGGCCCATGCCTTCACTTGATCAAGTGTTTGGCGAGGGGCTCGAGGTCGCTTTTCCAGCTGGGCATCAGTGAATCCCAGTGGAATATTTACTCCACTTGCCCCTACATGAGTGACTGGGGTAGTGTTCGTAAAATGTATTTCACTTGCCCCAGCCTGGGTGGCTGGGGTAGTGTTTGTAAACATTGTGTTGCCGGTGTTAACCCCAGTGGCTGGGGTTGTGGTTACCGGAATTTCTCTAGTCATCTTGGAAGTTTTGAAAAACTGGAGAAAGATATAGTTCTAGCTTTATGCACGGATGGCGCCAATGAAGAAACACTAAGTAACCCCGGGCAGATTATAGGTAATCTGGGGGCCAGGTAATGTTTCCCACGAAGGTTAGGTCCAGCAGAGTAAGTTGTACTTCAGGGAACCTGCAAAACAGACACCGTAAGCTCGTCACTGAGAAGGGGGGGTTCCTCCTTGTGACCACCCTCCGGCGTGAGAATCAGTCTATATTGCTCTTTGAATATAAAAGTATATGAATACTATAAGAGCAGTTATCAAGTAAGTTATACGAGATTGTAGATGATCTTACCATTCCAAGATATTGGAGTATTTATAGCCGAAGGTAGGTTTTCTAGAAGGTACAGCCGGCTGAATAGTATTCCTGTTCAACCAACAGTGGATTACGCACAGGCCATACTGGTTGGTGGGTAGGTTACAGCCAACAGTAATAAAGTCGGCTGCACTATTCCACCAACTGTAGACCATGCACGTCCCACTGACTGTGGATTGTACGCAGGCCATGCTGGTTGGTGAATAGGTTACGGCCAACAGTAATACTATTCCACCAACTGTAGGCTGCGCCTGCTCCACAGTGAGGGTTGGTGAGTAGGCAGCGGCTAATAGTGACAAACAGTACTAGAGGGTGCTCCTCCTCGCACTGTTGTCGGTGAGCTGTCACCCTGTGATTGGCTCATGGGCTGTTCTGGTCAGATCGTCTGTCCTATCCATACCTTGGTAGGTATGGTACAAAAGATCTTTCAGAATCAGACTGGCTCATTTGGGCGGGATTGTTCCCGCCTTGCTCATGCCTTCACGTGACTGCTGAAGTAGCTAATCTTGTACGTGTAGCCCTGCTGTCTGCGGGTAGCCTTCCCTGATGGCTTGTATCCGCAACTGCGGGAACAGGCGGGGTACTTCACCATTGGGAGGCTTTCCCTGCGTGTACAGCTTGCGTACTGCGCGTAAGATTCTATGAGCATGGTGGGTCCTGCGGGAGCAGATGGCCTTTGCGCAGACAACCCTGTTCAAGGTGAGTCTTGCGGGACCAACTGGTCTCTGCTGGGACCTACCTCTTCACTCATCTTTCTTTTTTTTCTTTAGTGGTGGTGAGGGCTTGGTTTTATCGTAGTTCTCACTTCCAAATGGCGACAACATATAGACATGAATTCACTTATTCGAAGAACGAGTGATTCTAAATGTTTGTGGACCTGAATAAGAAAGTTTTATAGGTATGTACTTTTGGAGAAATGGTTTGAGTTCTAATTTGTTTGCTCAATCTTATACCTTTTGAGGTTGTTGCGACACGATATTAGCAAAACATATTGTCTGGTTGGACTGGTGGCGGTTCAAAATGATCGAACCTAATAAACCACTTAATAACTTGATAGTCGGGTAACTATACACCAATTCAAAGAAGTGCATGATCGTTAGCCGATACTTCATGTCATAAGATCGTATACCATCACGATGTTCCTGAACAACGTTGTTGATTGAACGAAACAACATTTAACACGGGTAACACCCTTATATTATGTGATGTCAACCAGATGTTCCTGAACAACGTTGTTGATTGAACGAAACAACATTTAACACGGGTAACACCCTTATATTATGCGATGTCAACCACACAATTTGCTTCAGTTTGGATCAAAATCCGCATAATGTAGTTTTTATTATCATGCTATGGAAAAGATATTACTCAAACTGACGCAAAGTTAGGTAACTGGGTTCATTTGGCCACGCCTGATATTATGCAATGTTAACCACGCAGTTTGCTTCGGTTTGGATCAAAATCCGCATATGTGGTTTTTGTTGAGTATCATACCATGAAAAAGATATTACTCAAACTGACCCAAGAACTGACCCAAATAAGTTCGATTTGTTCGGGTTTCGGGTTAAACGGGTCGGGTATATTCGGGTCGGGTTTCGGGTTTAACAAATTAAAAAAGTTATCACTTTTAACAATATCATAAATAAAAAAAAATATATTCCAAGCCGTTATAAAACCATAATATACAACCATACGCAACAATAACACATATTATTTAGCAAAATATGAAATTTATCATACAAGCATGCATTAGACGGGATGGAGTGTTGTAACCCGTGGATCAATACTTGTGTAAATTGAAGAAACATGCTCAATAAATATTGGTTTAAATACTATACTATTTAAAATTTCGAATTGAAGATACATTCTCAACATGCTTTATGACAATTAATACATTAGGATCCAATGTGATAGATCCAATATTAATTAAAGTCTTGAGAACAGCCGAACAAGTATACATAAGAGCGCTCTATAACTTTACCACTAAACTACCCTATAAAAATTAGGAATACATGCATCGATGTATTATACTTTGGGTTATTCGGGTCAACCCGAATTTGGGTATTTCAACCCAAATACGACCCGAATATTTTATCTCGGGTTCGGGTTAGGAGTTTAATCGGTTCGGGTGAATTCGGGTCGGGTTATTCGGGTCTCAGGTCGCTTCGGTTCGGGTTTATTATTCGGGTACGGTTAAAAAACACACCCCTAGGTCAAACTAGGTATTAAGAAATTTTTATTCTTATTTAATAACTCTGTAATTGATATTGAAATTCTTTTGAAATTGCAATGCAGAAATGCTTGTCAATTTGGGTGTCCCATGGGTCATCATTTGTCACATAAGGATAGCTATATTAAATGAAATCAATGAAATGATCTTTTTATATAAATTGTTTCATTTCCATTTGTTATTGAAGATGCTACTTTATGTTGAAATTTAGAATTTTGTAAATATTTTATTGCAGACAAAATCTCAAGCTGGGATCATGTAGTCCTTGCATACGAGTCCGTTTGGGCTATTAGATCCAGGAAGGTGTGAATTTCATCTCAATCTCAAGAAGTAAAGTAAGTTGAATATTAGTGTCTGCTTCTTAGTATAATATCATGTGTGAACATAAGTTTTAAGGAAAAATAATTTTGATTCTTAGGTTCATGCAGAATTAAGGAAATGGGTGGAAACAAATATCAAGGTTGATGTGACGGTTTAAACCAGGATCAACTTTGAAAGGCCTGTCAATGTGCTTATTAAGTTTCTGTTTGGAAATTTAAATCATAAAATATAATGTTTATGTTTGTTGGATCTGTGAATGGTTTATACTGCAAGGAATAGGGAGGAACAAGATGTTGATGGTTATTTTCAGTTGGTGGTGCTTCTCTCAAGGTAAATTATATCATTTTATAAATTTGTATCTTAGCTTATTATTATTTATTTACTAACTTGCAACGGTTTGACTCATGGTTTTGCATAAAAAAAACCGTCAAAATAGCATATTTCGGTATCTTTATGCCTAATATTCACGTAGTTGAATGTCATGCGACCCATATGACCCGTTATAGAGTCAAAATAACCTATTGATCTGTTTGACAACAATCACAGCATTATTATGTCATAATTTATCCCCTGAACATACTTGCATTTTGCTTTTTTCTGCAGGTAGGAATTGAAACGGGATAAAGAACAAATTGCACGCCTATCTCAAGATAGTGATATATACAACAAGCTGGGCCCGCTCATTAGCCTCCGAATTTTTTTTGACTTGAAGATATCAAAAAAGCTCTTAGACTCCTCTTAGTTGGTGCTCTTCATGTGAAACTAAAGGATATAATGAAGGTATTGGCGTTGTTGATTCTTTTCTTGCGTATTTCAACCTAATTATATATCATTTTGTAATTTTAACATTGAGTCTTGCATGTGGTAATGTAGATAAGAGGGGATCTACACATATGTTTAACGGGTGATCCTGGATTTGCTAAAAGTCAACCTTTAGAGCACATAACTAATTTTGCAACAAGGGGGTGTGGATACTTTCTGCAAAGGAAGCAGTGGGCTGGTCTTACGGTTACTGTTCGGTGACAAACAAGAACATGCAGCGTTGAATATGTGGCAGATTCATTCGGGCACCTTTGATATTCGATTTAATGATGCTTGAATCATGTTGTTGAATGTCATTCGACCCATTCCGTATAGAATCAAAATAACCTATTGACCCTTGACTTTGTTTATATTATTAATACTATAATGTTCATTTCAATAGTATTTTTTATTATTGTAACATTAGTACTATTATGATTGTCTACTGCTCATCGTATTGTATTACTTTTAACTGAAGTCGGTCATTGTTTCTCAAATAAAGTTGGGTTCATTGTATTGTCTAATATTTATTTTCTTTATAATGCATAAAAAGATAGTTTTGTAATTATGACATTAAACTATCCATCTACCGAACGGGTATAAAACTAGTTATATAAAAGTTCTTGTTACAAATGTTTAAAGATTGAGTCTATTTAGTAACATGTGGTTCAACTATCACAAAAATGTGTGTCATAAGAGCTCGTGCTTTTCGAAACTTGTTTTTGTTATAATAATAATAATAATAATAATAATAATAATAATAATAATAATTTATATATCAATATAATTTCTTAAAGAAAACTCAAGCTATACAACAAATGTACCAAAAAAAAGATCAATTATGACTTATAAAAAAACACATTTCACTACATTCCTCAGTTTAGGTTTTGTGTAACATACACCACCATATAAACACATTAATCCAGTCTTATTAAAAATATCAATAACAAGTACATTAAACATCACTAAGAAAAAATAAACAATTAGCTAACAAGCATTCGAAATGGCATCATTATTACTAGTCGGCTTCAAAACCACCCGAAAGAAAAAAAACCCTAAAGCATGTCCTGACACGGCCACCAAAAACACCCCTACATTAAACGACATTATCGCCAACATCATCATGAACCCCAACCCGACCCGAATAGTGTACACCAATGTTTGAGCCATACCCGTACCCGCATCATTGGACTTTGTCATTTTAAGATTACATTGGGCTAGCCATTCCACCAAAATAGCCATAAAGAACACGAACGCGAGTGCAAACACATACATGCCCGTGTTGGTTCGGGCCAACCCTTAAAAAATAATCAAAGCGTCTTTTCCTAAATAAAATGTCATGTGCATCATCATTTTCTTTTTCCGGGGCCGCCCATTGTCGCGTTGGCCCAATGAATCATAGGTGGTAGAGCCATGATCGATCAATCTATGAACACTTGGGTTTTTTTGTTCATCGAAAGGTTGATGGTCTTGATGTTTAAATAGTGATCACGGTGGAAGTCGTACGATTGTATGTAGAATAGTTTGATAGTACGATGTTGTTTTTTAATATGTACGTAGTACATGGGATATAATGGATTTGAGTTGTTAGTGCCGAGGATACCTCGATTTATTACCTTAACCCCTGTATAAAAGGTGTGACAAGTTACAAAATACACCCTTGTTTGGGTGAATTGATGGAGTGTTGTACTTTTAACAAAGGATTACAAATACGTCTTTTATATGTAAGTACTACATATCTTGGTTATTAATGCTAATGTGAATTGCTTAACGAGGAGAGAGAATTCAACGAAAGCATTAATGTCATTGATATAAAATGGTTTATCTAACATTTTGGAATTCATCATATTTATAACAAAATCAATAATATGCTATAATATTATACGTGTGATATGCTATGCAATACAAAACAATACGATATAATATGCTATGTTAAGGGGTTGTTTGGTAGCCTCTGAATAATTATTAAGAGGCTACCTCTTAATAGTTCATAACCTTTTAATGATTAAGAGGTAGACATAAGTCTGAATGGTTAAGAGATAACCATTAAGAGGTAGTTTGAATGGTTAGACTACCATGTTATGTTATTCTACAACTTTTTCTTGGTTTAAAGTTATTTTTTGATTACGTTTTTACGTTTACTTTTCGTTTGACTAGGCCTTTTCAGTTTCATTTTCTAATGGCTTGAATGAGTTAAAGACCATAACTAGATTAAAAGAATTAGTTTTTTACTTTTCTTTTGCAGTTTTACGCTCGCGATGCTGCCTGCAGGGGTTTTAATACTAGTTATTTCTTATTATTAAATTAGTTTTATTAACTCGTGGTTCAATTATCCACATACTTTGCAAAATACAATAACCAAATTACGCAAACGTACAAGAAATTAAATACATTGATTATTTTTTTGAACGGCTGGTTTTATTAAAAATAATAATAAGTCTATACTGCAAGGAGCTAGACCATAGACAACTATAACATCTGATTAAAAACACACCTGAAAATACAATCGTTAACTAATTAAAAAAGAACACCATCTATCCCAGTCCACCTCTAGTAACTTCCCTCTATTTTTCACCCGAAGAAAACTGAACCTCTTGATGTTTTCCTTGATTCTATTGATGGATTTCGTTTATTGACTTTCAAAGACGCCAACATGTCGTACTAATCACCGATTGAATAGCTTTGCGTTTAACCTTATCATAACCACCATTGAGGTGTATTTTGAAAAGATCTCGAATCTTGAATGCAAACACAGGGGGATACCACACCAAGTACTAATAAATTGCCATATCACCGATGTAACATAACAAGATAGTAGGATATGTTCCGCCGAGTATTCATCAATAGAATCAAGTAAATACATTGATCATGCCTGGGATTGATTAATAAGATAACAAGTCTATTTATTAAAATGTTATTTTACTTTCACCCCATTAACATAAGCTTAGACAAGAACACATAAAAATGTATTGGAAACAAAAAGATCCAGTTTTAGGAGTTTATAACAAAATCAGATAAAATAAAATATATAACTTAGTTTGATATATTTAATTTACTCTTGAATGTTTTGAATTACTTTAACGTGTGACTATGTTTAGTGGAGGGGCTACAAAATGGGACGACTTGTGACATGTAACGTCCGGTCAGAAAATGATGAGTTTTCGTTTTACATTTGTAATGGTGTTGTAGCCCCATATATCACACACACACACAATTATAATAATAAAACAAAAGTGATGAAGGGTGACCCCCCCCCCCCAACATTTCGCACCTTTGTCGCCAGGGTGTAATGGTGTTCTTCGAATTTGTAGCCCCAAAACTTCCAACTTCACGCCTCATACGCATACCCTTATGGTCTAAAGGTCATATGACGTTATAAACTCATAACTAAAGTAAGAATTATTAAAACACTTAGGTAGCGTTTGTTATGGAGGAATGATAGGGGGAATGAAATGATTCATTACGTGGGAATGAAGAAAGTGGTGTTTGGTTGCTCAATGGAATGGAATAATCCATTACACATGGAATCCCATTCCATCAAAACCATTCGTTCATACCTCCTTTTTTTATTCCATTCCTCACTCACCCTACTTTCTCAACACCATCACCAACTAACAACAACAACCACCACCACTACCACCGTCACCACCACCACCTGACCGCCACTATCGCCGTCGCCACCACCGCCGCCACCACCACCACCACCACCACCTTACCACTAGCGTTGTCACCGCCACTTGACCATAACCACCACCACCACTGTCGCTGCCTGACCAGCACCTCTGTTGCGCCACCCTACCATCGCCATCGTTATCAATGCTATCACCGCCACCCCCCCCCCCCCCACCACCACCACCACCACCACCACCCTGCCTGACCGCCACCACCACCATTGTCGTCGCCGGAGCTACCACCACCACCGTCGTCATTTCAGTCTTTTTTAGTAAAAAATATATATTTTGGGATAGGAATATTTTTATTATTTCTATTTCATTCCTACAATTTTTTTTGGATAACAAACAACATAAAATAATTATTTATTCATTTCCATAGGTTAATCAAACAAGACAAAGGAATGGTAATGATCAATTTCATTCCCTTGTTCATTTCATTCCTTGTCTCATTTCATTCCATCTTCATTCCATTACTTTCAATCAAACATACCCTTACATTTCTAGCAAAATATTATTCTTATTATTTATAATTTTGCCATGCCTAATATTATGCAATGTACAATTATCTTTGGTTTTGGTTTGGGTCAAAATCTACATAACGTGGGTTTGGTTGAGTCTGGTATATTCTATGAAAAATGTATTACTCAAACGAAAGCGCTAATAGTTATAAACTTATAATTTTGCATACACATTACAAACTAGACCAAATATTCGTTTTTCTTAAGCTGCTAATCTACTTCAAAATCCATCAAACCTTGCTTACTTCACGATTTAAACCTTTGACCTTAATGGGGAGGAAGAACACACTCCACACCTAGATACGATTAGACAAAATGCTTGTTGCTGAGCGCAAATATTATTAATTATTTTTGGTTAAAGACGATGCTACTAAATCACTGTTCATGAATTAAATAAAAGCTCTTGTTTTAAATGTTTGAAGATATTCTGTAACATGTTTTAACACGTGGTTCAACTATCGCAAAAACGTGGGTCATAAGAGCTCTTGCTTTTCAAAACTTGTTTTTGTTGTTATAATAATAATTTATTAATAAATATAAAAAAAAAACTCAAGTTATACAACAAATGTACAAAAAAAAAGAGATCAATTATGTCTTTTCTTAAAAAAAACACTTCAACACATTCCTCAGTGTAACATATACCACAATCTAAACACATTAATCCAGTCTTATTAAAAATATCAATAACGAGTACATTAAGCATCACTAAGAAAAAAAATAGCTAACAAGCATTCGAAATGGCATCATTATTATTCGCCGGCTTCAAAACGACCCGAAAGAAAAAAAAACCCTAAAGCATGTCCCGACACGGCCACCAAAAACACCCCTACATTAAACGACATTATCGCCAACATCACCATGAACCCCAACCCGACCCAAATAGTGTACACCAACGTTTGAGCCATACCCGTACCCGCATCATTGGACTTTGTCATTTTAAGGTTACAATGGGCAAGCCATTCCACCGAAAGAGCCATAAAGAACACGAACGCGAGTGCCAACACATACATGCCAGTGTTGGTCCCAGGCCAACCCTTAAAAAGAATCAAAGCGTCTTTCCCTAAATAAAATGTCATGTGCATCATCATTTTCTTTTCCGGGGCCCGCCCATTGTCGCGTTGGCCCCATGAATCATCGGTGGTAGAGCCATGATCGATCAATCTATGAACACTTTGGGTTTTTTTGTTCATCGAAAGGCTGATGGTCTTGATGTTTAAATAGTGATCGCAGTGGAAGTCGTACGATTGTATGTAGAATAGTATGATAGTACGATGTTGTTTTTTAAAATGTAGTACATGGGATACAATGAATTTGAGTCGTTAGTGCCGAGGATACCTCGATTTGTTACCTTAACCCCCTATATAAAAGGTGTGACAAGTTACAAAATACACCCTTGTTGTTAGGGTGAATTAATGGAGTGTTGTACTTCAACAAAGTATTACAAATACGTATTTTAGATTGTACTACATATTTTGGGTATTAATGATTTAATGCTATTGTGTATTGATTAACGAGGAGAGAGAAAGAATCAATGAAAGCATTAATGTTATTGATATAAAAAGGTTTATTTAACATGTTGGAATTCATCATATTTATAACAAAATCAATAATATGTTATTGTAGAGGTAGGGTATGAAACCCACCATTAGACAAAGTATAACATCAACTTTATACGCGGGGCGGAACACTAGGCGTCAGGGTATCACTAACGCCAGGCGTAGTGCATGGCGCGAAGAGTGTAGTCCAATATAAAACTTTTCCTCACACCTCGGGAATGGTAAAACAAAAGTCCCACCAGCATGAGACAAAAAGATGGTAACCAACATAGGGATAAACACCAAACCAATGGGGATTGGACAACACATAAAGAACGGTACAAACAGTACAACCACGTCCTTGTCAAAAGGCCATGATGCCCACCAACTTCCACCAACCACCACGACCGCACGAGTGGAGAATATTATTGGTGAAAAACCTGACAAGGTGGTTGGTCACACTCTCTCTCTTCCGGCTATAAACACCAATAAACCTCCAATTGGTAAATGATATACTTTCTCCTACTATCACTATCAAATTATGTTATCTTGTATTATCAAGTACTGATTCTCACGCCAGAGGGTGGTTACGAGAGAATCCCCCCATTCCTCGTAACGAGCTCACGGTGTTCTGTTTTGCGGGTTACACTTGTCTGCGCCAAGAGGTTTTATAACCCATCGTGTAGAATACTTACCCATTACCCTCGGACTAATGTGTTAGACCTTGAGGGGTGGATTCGTGTTTCTTCATTGGCGTCATCCGTGCATATAGCTAGAACAGTAACTCACTCCGTTCTTGACTCAGATGAGTGGCAAGACCATACCGAAAGAGGTTGGCCAAAAGGCCAACCTAGAAGGAAATACCGAAAATCTGGACGTAGAGGGCACAAGCGGGGGTCTCCTTAATACCTCCACCGTTCACCCTACCGTCACAGATAAGCAAAAAACACGTTCCAAAGCAACTATGCCGCCAGATATCATGGCGTGGCTTGAAGCGGAACAACAAAAACTGAAAGACAAAGTACAAGAGAAAATGGCGTCCGTTGTGAAACCTAGATCACTGTTTGATACAGCTTCTAGTAGCAACGAAGAGGAAGAGTCTGAAGAAAACTCAACGCCGGCTCGTACGAAAACACCATTCGCCAGAACACCTCATGCTAAGCAAAACAGCAAAGCAGGAGAGAAGTCGCAGTGGTCGAACCTAAAGGCAGACTCACGCCTAGACGACCCAGACTATGAAGAAAGTTGGAAAGGGCTAGACACCAAAAAGTTAGTAAAATACCACCCGGAAGCGGCGGTTGATTTTTCCAAACCATACCGACCAACAATGTCGGCAGGAAAGTCAAAATTTGTGGCAAGAATAGCCGAAGCAGAACTGCCAGAAAATCCCAAAATCCCGCCAACGGTAGGCCAGTATGATGGTATCTCAGACCCAGACGATCACTTGCAAACCTTCACAGCTGCTGGGCTAGTATCAGGATGGACCATGCCGTTATGGTGCCACATTTTCACGCTAACACTAGTGGGAGCCGCTAGAGCGTGGTTTGAAAGATTACCAGATGGCCATTACAAGCTGGGAAGACCTAGCAAAAAAGTTCGTTCAACAGTTTAGCCAGCAACGGGGACACATCAGTGACCCAGCAGACATTTTGAATGTCGTCAGAAGAGACAGCGAAACGCTAGAAGATTTCATCACTAGATTTAACAAAGAAGGCCTCAACATTGGTGGTGTAAGTGAATAACTGCTGAGGGCAGCCTTTCGTAAAGTGTGATGATCTTATTCGGAACCTTACAGGTAGAGATGGTATGTCACAGCGATGGGACGATGTCATGACCGCGGCCAAAAGGTACGCGCGGATGGAGAAAAGCTTTGGGAAAGAACTGGCAAAGAACGACGCCAGAAATGACATCAATAGAGCCCGCCAAGGCAAACGAATGTCTTCTATGTGGTCAAGGCTAAACAGCGACAGATAATCCGCCACATCGAACCTTTTAAAGCCAAACAAAAAGGTCACATGAATGCAACCAGACAAATGCGTCCAGATGGACCCCACTGACAAAAAGCGCAACAAATATCATGTATAGTGAAGGGATCCAACTGAAGAAGACGGCACCAGTTAGACAGGGGCCAAACACAGACATGAAGAGTTACTGCGACTTTCATGAACAACATGGACACACAAAGAATCAATGTGTTAACTTGAAAGACGCAATCGAGGAATGCGTAAAAAATGGTAAGTTGAATCATCTAGTCAGAAACATCAAAGGAAAGTACAGGCATCCACCCCCAAAGGATGGTGGAAGACCTGAAAAGAAAATCAAGGACTTACACGCCAACATGATCTCATGCAATGTCCAAAACAAAAAGAAAAGACAGATAGAAATGGGCGGCATGGAAGGAAGAACAAGTAATATTCCCAAGAGTAAGAGGAGGAGCAAACAAGAAAGCACCCATAGTGATTACAGCTGTGTTTGGTCACTAAAGGACACTGTGTTTCTTTGTTGACGCGGGAGCAACATCCAACATCATGTACTGCCAATGTTTTGATTTAGTGGAAGAAAAAGACAAGCGCCGGGTGACA
Source organism: Bidens hawaiensis (assembly GCF_021521415.1). Lineage (NCBI taxonomy): Eukaryota > Viridiplantae > Streptophyta > Magnoliopsida > Asterales > Asteraceae > Bidens > Bidens hawaiensis. The sequence continues at coordinate 135,103 of NW_027494208.1, forward strand.
GCCGTCAACGCTCCAATCGCGGGATTCAATCAAAGTATCGAATACCCACTAGGGCAGATAACATTCCCAGTCGAGCTAAGTGACGGACTACATTCGCGAACGGAAAACGTTGACTTCCTGATAATGGAGACACCACACCCGCAGTATGATATTATTCTGGGAAGGGAAGCTATTGGTGATTTCAATGCTACTCCGTCAACAACACATGGATTATTGGGGGTGCCAACACAAACGGGAGTAGCAATGATCCACGCCAACAGAGAATGCAACATGGAAGAAAGAAAGACACCACCACAGAAGATGCTAAAAACTAGCAAAACCAGAGAAGTGGAAAAATGGACGCTGAACAAAGAATTCCCGGAACAAAGCGTAACCATTGGACCAACCATCTCTGAAGGAGCGCGCGCGGCGCTCAAGAGCTTATTACTCGAAAATATTGATGTCTTCGCTGGACTCCAACGGACATGACAGGGGTCCCAAGAAGCAAAGCAGAACATGAGTTAAAGGTTAACTCAACCTTCGTCCCGGTGGTACAGAAGCGAAGGAAGATGGGACCAGAACAGGCAAAAGCCTGTAATGAACAAGTTCAACAATTAATTGATGCGGGTATAATTCGAGAAATTCAGTACCAAACATGGGTAGCCAACCCAGTAATGGTACCCAAGGCAAACGGCCAATGGTGCATGTGTATTGACTTCAAAGACCTCAACAAGGCATGCCCAAAAGATTGTTACCCCCTGCCGGAGATCGATCTTAAAGTAGACGCGCTGGTACCCATTCAGTTCAAATGCTTTTTAGACGCATACAAAGGGTACCACCAGATCCACATGGCGGCAAGAGACCAAGACAAAACGGCGTTCAAAACAGATAGTGGAACATATTGTTATAAAATGATGTCATTTGGCCTCAAGAACGCCGGATCTACCTACCAAAGGTTGATGGACAAAGAGTTCAAGCCACAAATCGGAAGAAATTTGGAAGTCTACATGGACGATTTGGTCATCAAAAGTAAGATGGAAGGAACCATGTTAAAAGATATCGAAGAGACCTTCAAAACTTTAAAGTCAATTGGCATGAAGCTCAACCAAGAAAAATGCTCTTTCGGCATGGAAGAAGGGAAATTCCTGGGAGTAATCGTGACGAATGGTGGCTTCAAATCCAATCCGGAATAATTGGAAGCCGTGCGAAAAATGTCGTCACCAAAATCGGCCAAGCAAGTGCAAACACTTAACGGCAGATTAGTCGCGTTGAACATATTTTTGTCTAGTCATGCGGAAAGATCGTGCCCGTTCGTCTCAACCTTGAGAAACTATCTCAAGAAATGTAACACCCCGCAACCGCAGCGGAAACGTAAACGGGATGCAACAGACACCTCTGATATCAACCACATTGTTTATAAAGAAAACGGAATACATTAATATACTTCAAATTACATTATCTCATATTTCATTACCGTCTAGGTGATACACACATCATACAATACGATACATAATTCTATTTAATATAATGTATCATAACATCCCGCACGTAAATCTTACACACATCTAGCACTTAGCACGTAAGCAATCACTTCATCTTAGTCGTACCTGAAAAGCATGTGAGAAAACGGGTCAACTACGAATAGTTGGTGAGTTTCACAATTCGAGTAAACCATGATAAATCAATATCAAAATATAATATTATCGATGTAATTATGCTGAGCCCACAAGTGAAACCTCTGACTATCCACACACAACCCCCGTGGCATACTCCGCCCACGGACCTGCCCCAAACCGCTATGCCTAACATTACATAGCAAAATTTATATAACAACAAAATAGACATGTGCAACTGGCTAGGAAACATCAGCAAATCCATGCCGGACCAGTTGGGTTTGTCAGACCAATAGTACTATCCACACTCTACCGGCTTTCAGTTAATCACTCGTGTTCCGGGGCCTTAGAATGTTAGCAACTCAGACAATTACCATCTTAGTACATTTCCGTACGATTCCCGTACAATAAAATATATGTAAATACACGCAAATCCATGCGTTCAGTATGTACTTAAACATTTCAGTAGTAACATGCTTCCGCCCCGGGAAAATATTTAAAAACAATTCAGAAAAAGGGGCTCGTGAAACTCACCTTAGCACATGCAAGCAGGTAACAACAGTCATTATTAGTTAACACGTCCAATCTGTAATATGATCCCTACGATCGTTATTATACAATTATTGTTTATATAATCTTTAACCGTGTTAACGGTACATCTGGGGACACTGTTAACCCAGTACTGTACCCGTTCCGGGGGCAATGTTAACCCAGAAACACTTCTAGGGACATCTGGGGACACTGTTAACCCAGTACTGTACCCGTTCCGGGGGAAATGTTAACCCAGAAACACTTCTCCGGACTCAGATTGTGATATCGTTTAGAGTTCACTAGTCAAAATTACTATAGTCGTTTTTCTCGTTTTGCGTGCCTAGCACTGTTATCCGTTTTTACGTTTCAAAAATGAGTTTGGTCACACACGACCCGAAAAATAGTTGTTGACTGATAATTTAATTAAAGTTGTGAAATTAGAGCTCGGTTTAGATGCCCCGATTGGCCGCGGGACCCGTTTCCGTCTTTAGTGCACCAGAAACTGTTTTATCGGCTAAAATTACCCAAATCATCCGAATTATTTTCGGATGATTTATTTTTATTTGTTTAACTCAGTTATATGAAAATAGTTCCTTTTTAGGGTTTTTATACACCGGTCAGCTCGTTTAGGCAAACTTTACCGGTTTACGCGTTTAAACCTTAAAAGTTTGTTTTTATTTTCTTTAGCACAAATAATTATCCGTTTAATCTCGGATCTTGAAATTTTGCACAAATCACTTTTTGACAGTGGGGAATTTTATAAAAATATTTCCAGAATTAATTTTTATATTAAAAATTTATTTATCTATTTTTAAACACCATTTAAACACTAAATATGTCGTAAATACCAAACGACCTTAGAAAAATCCCAAATTTTTCCTGGATGACCCCTGCCATCCAAATAGTCCCCTGTAATTTTTCTAGAACCAAAATCTCTTTTTACATGCCATTTTCACTAAAACCGAGCTAGAAAACCCTAGAACTCGTTTAACCGAAAAGCCTACTTAGACTTCTCCAACGGACCTAAAATTTTGTGTGTGACTTTTACATGTTATAAACAGCTTATATGGAATTTTCCAGAATTTTTCATGATATTTAACTATTTTTCACCATTTTTAGCCAAAACCGAGTATTAAATTCACCAAATATTCATCCTTTGTCCAAAAATTAACAAATTTTCACAGATCTCATATTTATATGTATTTAACACCTCTGTAAAATTTCATGACCTAACTCTAAACCATCCACAATCTGTCCAAAAATCCATAACCGAACATAAACCGAATATACCTTTTGTTTTCCGCCACTACAAGCTACACACTCGTCTTTCCGCCTTATCTACCACTAAATACATAACCTACAACCAACATACCACAATACCAAGCAAGTTACACTCACGATCAAGCCTCTTACACTATAGTTTCGGTTATTGTTTCAAAACTAAAGTTTAAACCGTAAAAATTCGTTTTTGGTTCGTTTAACTCCTTTCTTGGACCAAGATCCCTTGTATAACCCGTATACATCACTTGATCATGCAAGAATCAGTTTTCATCTTTGAAACCTCATTTTCTGGCAAATAAACTCAAGAAACGAAGATAAACACGTAATTAACTCGGTTTTACCTAGGTTTTCTTGCTCCAAATATCGGTTTCGAGTTCATGAAAGTGGAGAGACTTGAAGATTGTTGAATGGTTGGATGAAAAAAAGAAATGAGGGCTAGGGGAATAACCCCCAATCCGATCGGCATATCAAGAGGGGTGGGGTGGGACCAACTTCTCCAATTCTAGCCACATGTTTGGATTCTCGTAATCCGGATAATGTTTTGGATAATCTGGTTCAGTTCGTTTTTCGGTTAAATGTCTAATTCGGCTTAAAACGAGGCTAAAACGGTCGTTTTCGGCTTAAAAATGAAATTTATATAAGACCACTTTAAAAACTTTAAAAACTTAAACCATGACTTCCATTAACTTAAAACACCATGTCATTAATATTTGCGCATCTTTTTCGGCTTGATCGATTGTCTCTTGCTCGGTTTGGTATTAAAGGTTTCGTTTAATGTACCGACGTACCATTAAATCGAAATTCTTTTTCTGTGCCGTATTTTACTTATCCCGAAGCATTAATGCTCCGTAAAATCACTAAATATTATAGATATCGTCTATAATTGAACCCTCGATTCGTTCGGGTTTCAATAACTATCGATCGATTAATCGCATATTCAATACGATGAATTATATATTCACGTACAATCAATACAGTGAACCATGTATTCTCGTATAATTACTATGGTAATTCATGTACCCGACATTAAATATAACGTAACTATTGTCTACCGGTTAGGGTATGCCTGGTTTCGTCGGAATCGTTACAAGAAATCTCAGTTCGGATGGACGGAAGAAGCAGAAGCAGCGTTCCAAGAAATCAAGTCACGCCTAGAAGAATTACCAACGCTCACAGCTCCTAAAGCGGGAGAGCCGTTAATAGTATACTTAGCAGCATCAGAAAGAACAGTCAGCGCAGTCTTGATGGTAGAAATAAATGGCATTCAAAAACCCATTTATTACATAAGTCGCACACCGACAGATGTGGAAACAAGAAACTCCACCTTGGAAAAGTTAGTCTTATCATTGGTCCAGACAGCGCGACGTCTGAGAAGGTACTTCCAAGGCCATCCAATACATGTCCTCACCAACTTCCGCTTGCAAAATGTATTGAGCAAACCAGAATTTTCTGGGAGGATTGCAAAATGGGCGATAGAATTCGGAGAACATGCCATTGAGTACAAACCTAGGCCATCAAGGCCAGGTTTTGGCTGATTTCATCGCTGAAATTCCTCAAGAAAAAGAGGAAGAATGCAAAATGGAGATCGAACCTCCTGTGGATCAAAGGAAAGATGAAGTTTGGAAGTTTTTCACAGACGAAGCTTCTAATGATGAAAGCGTCGGCGCGGGCCTAAAAATAACCAACCCAGAAGGACAACACTTTACGTACGCAATACACCTAGAATTCAAAAGCACAAACAACGAGGCAGAGTACGAAGCGCTGTTGGCAGCGTTGAGAATCGCTAAAAAACTAGGGGTCTGCCATTTGAAAGCACATGTGGATTCCATGCCAGTAGCAAATCAAATTGAAGGATCGTATGATGCAAAGGACGATAAGATGGCATCATACCTAGCGCAGGCCAAAGTCCTAATGACAGCCTTTGCTACATGAAAGGTAAAACACATCAAGAGAAGTGAAAACAAACAGGCTGACGCCTTAAGCAAACTGGCATCCATTGGTTTTGAACATCTCGCGAAAGACGTCCGCATTGAAGTCCTGGCAACGCCTTCAATAATGAACAAAGAAGTTCTTGTATGTTCAGAAGCAGAAAAAAGTTGGATGACACCAATCATCAATTACCTCGCAAGAGGTATTTTGCCAGAAAAAAAAGCGGAAGCGCGGAAGATCCGACACAAAGCATTGAATTACACAATCCAAGGGGATATCCTCTATAGGCGATCATACTTGGGTCCACTTCTTAGATGCGTGGACCCACAAGACGCAAATTATTTGCTTAGAGAAATTCATGAAGGAATATGTGGCGTACACGCAGGTCCGAGAATGATGGTCGCCAAAATAATGAACACGGGGTACTATTGGCCAGGCATGCATATAGACGCCGAAAAAGAATTGAGAAAATGCAACGCCTGTCAACGCCACGCGCCAAACACCATGCGCCCGAAAAATACCATGATTCCGGTAACAGCTTCTTGGCCATTTCAGAAATGGGCAATTTATACAACGGGACCATTTTCAGAAGCGCCAGGTCGCGTAAAGTTTTTGATTGTGGCAATCGATTACTTCACAAAGTGGATCGAAGCAAAGCCGGTAGCAACGATCAACGCAACCAGCATCAAGAAGTTTATTTGGGAGTTTGTAATCTGTCGTTTTTGATTACCCATGAATTTGGTCAGCGACAATGGAACACAATTTGCTGACCAACATATCCAAAAATGGTTAAAAGAACTCAATGTCATGCAGACATTCACTTCTGTTGCTCATCCACAAGGGAATGGCGAGGTAGAGCGCGCCAATAGAACAATCGTTGGCGGAATCAAAAGGAGGTTGGCAAACCACAAATCAGGATGGGTCGATCAACTACCACATGTATTATGGACAATAAGAACGCACGAGAATACAAGTAATGCAGAAACGTCGTTCAGCCTAACTTACGGTACCGAGGCAATGATCCCCACTGAAGTCGGCGTTCCGTCACCAAGAGTTACGCTATCAAACGACAACGACGCGGAAAGGCGGCTGGACTTAATGCTTCCCGAAGAACGTCGAGAACTAGCCGCAATAAGGGAACAAAATTACAAGCGCCAGTTGCAGAAGTATTACAACAAGAAAGTAAAAATATGTGAGTTCAACGCTGGAGATTACGTCCTTCGCAACAACGAGGCATCAAGAGCACAGGCGCAAGGCAAACTAGCACCATCTTGGGAAGGCCCATACCAAATCAAAGAAGTGTTGGGAAAAGGGCGCCTGCACTCTAATGCATCTCGATGGCTCAGCGATTCCTAGAACATGGAACGCAGCACAATTGCGGAGGTGTTATATGTAAATCGATTCCAATTGTAAAATAGGCCAAGGGTCGAATTTAAATGGAAACGATACTCCATATCTCACAAGTTAAAAGAAACATCGATTTCATTTATATACATGTAATTACAAATGAGCACTTACGCTCGTACAAAAAAAAGGAGAAAAAACAAAACAAAAAAGACAACTATACAAGTCAAGAAGATAGTCTAATCTACGTCGTTGACACTCTTTCCAGATTCAACAACCGCGATATCTTCTTGGCCGCCAGCAGGAGCGGTGGAAGGTCCAGCTTGCGAAGGTTCAAGCAAATTCCTCAACAGCTGCACGCCATTCTCCTCCTTAGCATACTGAGCGACTTGAGAAAGAATAGGAAATGTAAGGGAATCATATTCCGTCTCAGCAGCAGCATACTCCTTGTCTACATCAATGGCATGAAGGGCATAGGCCTCAAGTGGGAGGTTGTCACGCAGATGCGTAATGGCATCCTGAAAACCAGCCTTGTGGCCAAGCTGTTGGGAATCATTGACAAGGACTCCAACGCAACGCGTCAAATCATCATCGCTAATGATGCGTTGGGCAACCTACATAAAGAAAAACATCAGTAGAATGAACAAGAAAACAAGCAAAAAAGGGTGGAAATACCTTGCATATGGCATGCTTCAACAGCCAATCGCGGTCAGTCGCGGCAGCAGCACGCTCAGAAGTCAAAACTTTAATGGTTTCCTCATTGGAAACCAGCGCGTCAGCTAGCTTGCCCGCATCCGCCTTCCTCAGCGCAGCTTCCGCCTCCAACTCTTCAATACGCTTGCGAAAAGCAGCGTTTTCACTCTCGAGTCGAGCGGAAGCCTCCTTTGCAGCAACAACGCGACTACGTGCATCTGCAAGATCGGCATTAGATTTCTTGCACGCAGTCTCAAACTCCTTGTAGCGGGCGGCGCGCTCGCGGGAAGACTCCGCCAGTTCTGCCTCAGCCTTCGCCAGCTTCGCCTCAACATCGCTTAAAGCTTGGCGATGATCAGACGACTCTTTGCCGGCTTTCCAGACGCCGGCCTCAACATCTTTCACCATTTGTTCCATCTCCCTCATGCGAACACCGGCATCAATTTTGTCCTCATGAAGGGCACGGTTCTCGAGCAGCAACTCAGCGAAACAAGAGAAAGCCTGGACTTGGTGAAAGGTGGCGTCGGAATACAAAGTATTTCGGGGCTGGATTTTGCGAGCAATGCGCTCGCCAGGAGGAACAACATGATCCAAATACTCGGAGCAAGTGGCAGGGTCTTCAAAATTGGCACCGCAGATAACCTTCCAGCGAGGGAGAAACACTTGGTTCGCCTCTATTGAGTCGCGGGAGTCAATATCCACATCTAGTACACCTCCACTCAAACATCCGCTAAACCCGCCACTGCTGCTGCCTTGGAGTTCAAAAAATTTACCTTGTACCGTCGCACCCATGCGAAAAGGCGGCGGCGGCACAACCTCACCACCATCAAGAATAAAATTCTTGTCTAGTGAAGACTGTTTTGATTTCAAAAAATCAGCAACAGAGAGGCTCGCTGATTCAAGACTAACCTTAGACGATTAGTCCACAATCGCCTTCATCGGTTGAGTAGACGAAGCTGGTAGAGAGACAGCCGGAATTGACTCAGTCGACGCGCGAACAGTCGTCACAATGGTTTCGGCCTCAGACGGGCCAACCACACCCGTCATCATTGGCAAACTCAGCATCTGTACACTAGGCCTCGCCTCCGACAAGCAGCCAACACTTGTCATCATCGGCAAACTGGCAAAAAGGGCCGCCAGAGAAGATGCAACACCAGAAGGTGTGGGAGAAACAGCCGATGAAGAAATCGCCAGCACGCCTGAAATGAACAAACAAATTTAGAAAAGATCAAGTTGATTCAAAAGAAAGATTAACAAACATTATACCTGACGATTTAACAAGACTACGCTTGACAAACCCTCCAAGACGAGGTTTCTTGAAGACGCGGGGTATCTCTTCATCATCTTCATTAATCACATGGACCGGTAGATACGAAACTCGTATCCACAACGGTCCCAGGAGCCGTAGCTGGACGAGACGCAACATCAGTAGCCACCAAAATTGAAGTGGCAACCGTTGTGTCCAGCGCAGACACAGCAACCACAGGCTGTGAAACCTGGCAAGGAGAAGCCAACAGAAACCTGTGCGGAGGTGGTTGGGGAAGACGCCATGCTGGCACTCAAACCGAGTGCTTCAAGCAATGATGCGGAAGAAGACACCAGATCCGAAAAAGGAACATTGGAGATCATGACGACATCGTCATCATCATCCACGGCATCTCTTGCGGCGGCGTCTATCGGAGACGCAACCGTCTCCCCAACGCTGCATTGCATGCCCCTACCACTGCACTTAGTAAGGCGCACAACGTTAGATCGTCTACCTGAAAAAGAAAGTCAACCGTTAGCAAAATAAGCAAACATAAAGAAAAATGATAAAAACAGTTGAACTTACCACTCTGAAGAGTAACAGAGCTAGGAGGTGGCAGCGGTCGCGAGGCAGATGATCGCCCCATAAGAAGTGGAAACACAAAGTTTCGAGCAGTCCGAGTGAGGATCGGCTCCTCACGGGGACCTAACTCCCTTCGCCCCAGCATTTTAACTCCCTCAGGCGCAGGCTGCAGGAGGAGCATGCGGTCGTCCACCTCTGAAGAAAAAACAAGTTAGGACATTGCCAAACAAAATACACATCATAGCAAAAAATAAAAAAGACACTAACCTTGACCACCATTAAGAATAACTGGTACCAAAGCCGCATCATCCCAGATGCGACTCATACCAAACAACACCAACGCGCACTCTGGATAGTGACGGAGTGGAGAAAGGCTAGCCTGCAAAGTGACAAACCAGTCCGAACCGGTATAAGGAGCCACTTTCGGCTCAGGAAGCTCTTTCACATCCGTGAAAAACATAGGATGTGGAACCACGCGCGCGGAGACGTAGAAGAACACACTCTTCCACTCATGCAAACTGGGTGGCGCATCTAAGGCAATAGCCTTGGCACCAGGGCGAGTATGCAAGTTGTACCACCCCTCGGTGAAACGCCAGCGGTAGAAAGCAAATAACCTGTCAGCCGTCGGAGTAATACCGAGGCAATGACGGGTATATTCGAAATGGCGAAAACGAGCTATCCCGAATGGATGAATGTGGCTGAGATGCAGCCCAAACACACCTAGAACGTCCACCAAAAAATGGGTAAGGGGCAATCAGAAATTGCCCAAAAAGAAATACTCCCGGTACACGGCAACCTTGCCGACGGGAGCATCCCGAGCCGTCTTGCCAGGGGCAGGCAACTCGGGCTCATACTCAGGGCCAAGGTTATAGACCCTGACCACATTATTGAAGTCGTCGGCAGACATGCGACAACCGACGAACTCCATGGTATTACTCTTCTTAGTCTTCGAAGTTTGAGACGACTCAGCCATAAAATGCAGAAGGCTTGTAGGAAAGAAAATGGGAGAAAAGGAAAACGGTGAGAAATGGTGCTTGAAATGGTGTAACCTCCCCTTATTTATACTAATCGCAGTTAATGAGGGTCGGGGGATACAAAAAGGATAATTAACGCGTGGCCCAATCAGAAAACACCACGATAATAGGATGACAGAGGATATGTGTTACAGCTGGGCACGTCACCGGGATTCTCGCCCACTCGCCTGACATAGGCAGAAAGTCTGCAGGGCAGAGCAACCGTCGTCAAACTGTCACGTCCAGCAGTCGTTTCACTGACTTGCATTTAATTCACCCATCCACGCCAAATCACACGTCATCCATATAAAAGGAAGCAAATATGGCAAGTATTGACCAAAGTAAGCTCCGCTAAGAGATGATTTAACTTAAATCACCTGCCAAGTAGGCTCCGTCAAGGGATGATTTAAGATAAATCACCCGCCGAAACAGGCTACGCGAAGGGATGATTTGACATAAATCACCCGCCAAAATAGGCTACGCGAAGGGATGATTTAAGATAAATCAGCCGCCAAAATAGGCTACGCGAAGGGATGATTTAAGATAAATCACCCGCTGAAATAGGCTACGCGAAGGGATGATTTGACATAAGTCACTCGCCAAAATAGGCTACGCGAAGGGATGATTTGACATAAGTCACCCGCCAAAATAGGCTACGCGAAGGGATGATTTAACATAAATCACCCGCCAAAAATAGGCTACGCGAAGGGATGATTAAAGATAATCACCCGCCAAAATAGGCTACGCCAAGGGATGATTTAAGATAAATCACCCACCAATATAGACTCCGCCAAGGGATGATTTAAGATAAATCACCCACCAATATAGGCTACGCCAAGGGATGATTTAAGATAAATCACCCACCAATATAGGCTCCGCCAAAGGATGATTTAAGATAAATCACCCACCAATATAGGCTACGCCAAGGGATGATTTAAGATAAATCACCCACCAATATAGGCTCCGCTAAGGGATGATTTAAGATAAATCACCCACCAATATAGGCTCCGCCAATTGATGATTTAAGATAATTCAACCGCCAAAATAGGCTCCACCAAGGGATGATTTAAGATAAATCACCCGCCAATATGGGCTTCGACGGGATGATTTAAGATAAACCACCCGCAAAAATAGGCTCTGCCAAGGGATGATTTAAGATAAATCACCCGCCAAAATAGGCTCCGCCAAGGGATGATTTAAGATAAATCACCCGCCATTATAGGCTCCGCTAAGGGATAATTTAAGATAAATCACCCACCAATATAGGCTCCGACGGGATGATTTAAGGTAAATCACCCGACAAGATTGGCTCCGCCAAGGGATGATTTTAGCATAAATCACTCGCCAAAATACGGCTACACAAGGGACAATTAATCAAATCACCCGTCAAGCACGCGGAACTGTCCACAAAAATAAACCAAACCAACGAGGAAAATCAGTGAAAAGCAAATAACATGTGTAACCAAAAGCCCATGATAAGTCCACAGCCACCAATTCTTGAAAGAAGGGCGACTATGGACTAGGGGGACTTGTAGAGGTAGGGTATGAAACCCACCATTAGACAAAGTATAACACCAACTTCATACGCGGGGCGGAACACTAGGCGCCAGGGTATCACTAACGCCAGGCGTAGTGCATGGCGCGAAGAGTGTAGTCCAGTATAAAACTTTTCCTCACACCTCGGGAATGGTAAAGCAAAAGTCCCACCAGCATGGGACAAAAAGATGGTAACCCACATAGGGATAAACACCAAACCAATGGGGATTGGACAACACATAAAGGACGGTACAAACAGTACAACCACGTCATTGTCAAAAGGCCATGATGCCCACCAACTTCCACCAACCACCACGACCGCACGAGTGGAGAATATTATTGGTGGAAAACCTGACAATGTGGTTGGTCACACTCTCTCTCTTCCGGCTATAAATACCAATAAACCTTCAAATGGTAAAGGATATATTTTCTCCTACTATCACTATCAAATTATGTTATCTTGTACTATCAAGTACTGGTTCTCACGCTGGAGGGTGGTTACCAGAGAATACCCCCCCCCCCATTACTCGTAACGAGCTCACGGTGTTCTGTTTTACATGTTACACTTGTCTGCGCCAAGAAGGTTTTATAACCCATCGTGTAGAATACTTACCCATTACCCTCGGACTAACGTGTTAGAGCTTGAGGGGTGGATTCGTGTTTCTTCAGTTACGTATAATATGTTATGCAATAAAATACAATATATTATAACTAGCTTTTGAACCCATGTATTACACGGGGTTTGTCAAATAATAAAAATAAAAAGATCCATTATTTGAAAGAAATGAACAAAATTGAAGGTAAAAATAAAATACATAGTTCAAACAATAAGAAGTCTAGAATCTCAAATTTACAAAATCGATTTTTTATATACAATATTTGCATAAATTGTTTTGACCAATTACCCGTGGATAACTATGATGAATGAGAAGAAAGATTAGAAAATTAGAATGAAAATTATAACCCATTTCTCAAAATTGTTTTGTCCCATGACCTATGGATTGTTAGAATAAATAAGATGAGAAATTAGATAATTAGAAATGAAATTTTAACCATTTACCAAAATTATCTTGACCCATGACGATGGATTGTTAGGTAGAATTAAATGAGATATTAGAGAATTAGAAATAAAATTATAATCCATTTGTCAATATGGTTTTGCTTCATAACCCATTGATAAGTCAAATAAATGAGAAGAGAGATTAGACCAAGAATGAATGTAGGATTGCCACATCATCTTCATTATTTTCTTTTATTAGTATAGTTAGATTAGATATGCTATGTTAGACTATAATGTTATGTTATTCTACAACGTTTTGTTAGTGTAAAGTTATTTTTCCCTTTTAGATTGACGTTTTTGTGTTTATTTTCCGTTCGCCTTCGGTTTCATTTTTTAATGGTTTGAATAAATTAAAAACCGTAACTAGGTTAAACGGATTAGTTTTTTTCTTTTCTTTTGCAGTTTTACGCTCCCGCGACGTTGCCTGCATGGGTTTTCATACTAGTTATTTCTTATTATTAAATGAGTTTTATTAATTTGTGGTTCAATTATCCACGTATATTGCAAAATACAATAACCAGATTACGCAAACGTACAAGAAATTAAATACATTGATTTTTTTTAAACGACTGGTTTTATTAAATATAATAATAAGTCTATACTGCAAGGAGCTAGACCATAGACAACTATAACATCTAATTACAAGCACACGTGAAAATACAATCATTAACTAATTAAAAAAAACACCATCTATCCCAATTCACCTCTACTAACTTCCCTCTATTTTTCACCCAAAGAAAACTGAACCTCTTGATGCATTCCTTCATTCTATTGATGGATACTCGTTTGTTGTCAAACAATGTTTCGTTTATTGACTTTCAAAGATACCAACATGCCGTACTAATCACCGATTGAATAACTTTACGTTTAACCTTATTATAACCACCATTGAGGTGTGTTTTGAAAAGATCTCGAATCTTGAATGCAAACACTAGGGGATACCACACCAAGTACTAATAAATTGCCATATCACCGATGTAACATAACATATAGTAGGATATGTTTCGTTGAGTATCCATCAATAGAATCAAGAAAATACATTAATCATGGTAGGAGTGATTAATAATATAACAAGTTTATCTATTAAAATGTTATTTCACTTTCAACCCATTAACATAAGTTTAGACAAGAACACATAAAAATGTATTGGAAACATAAAGATCCCGTTTTAGGAGTTTATAACAAAATCAGATAAAATAAAATATATAACTTACTTTGATATATTTAGTTTACTATTGAATGTATTAAATTACTTTAACATGTGACTTTGCGTAGTGAAGAGGCTACAAAATGGGGAGACTTGTGTCATGTGACGCCCAGTCAGCAAATGATGTATTTTCGTTTTAGGGTGTAATGGTGTTATAGCCCCTTATATATATGTATATATATTACACACACAAACAATTATAATTATAATAAAGCAAAAGTAATGAAGGGCAACAAGAACTCCTCACCCCCCACGTCGCCCCTTTGTCGTCGAGGTGTAATGATGTTCATCAAATTTGTAGCCCCAAAACTTCCAACTCCTCGCCCATTACGCATACCTTTATGATCTAAAGTTCATATGACGTTATAAACTCATAACTAAACTAAGAATTATAAAAACACTTACATTTCTAACAAATATTATTCTTATTATTTTTATTTTTTCTTAACCATCAACGTGACAAAATGAAATCCACCAAACCATCCAATGATTCTTGGGAAGAACCATTATTTCTAATAGCTTCTTTAATCATTTTCTTCATGTAATTTACTCTAACTCTCATTTTCTCTCCTTCATCATCCACCATAACTTTTCTAATCATTCTTTCAATCTCCGCTCTCTCGATCCGCTCCAGCTCAAGCCCGACCTTCCACATGTAACTCACATAATGTGCGTTCACTCCTTGGTCTACAATAAGCGGTTGACATATCATCACAACTCCTGAGGCAATACTCTCCAAACACGAATTCCATCCACAATGACTCCAAAACCCACCCACCGCAAAATGGTCCAACACTTTCTTTTGTGGAGCCCAATTCACAATTAAGCCTCGTTCTCTTGTTTCCTCTATGAACTCGTCTGGCAATAACTCGAGCCACTCTGATCCACTAACTACACCAGGTCTAACCGCCCATAGGAACCGTTGGTTACTTTTAGCTAGACCCCATGCCATCTTGATCAACACTTTCACATCCATTGTGGCTAGGCTTCCAAAGCTTATGTAAAGCACGGATTTAGGAGGTTGTTTATCCAGCCATGTGATGCAACTAGTGTCTTCTTGGCGAGAACCACTAGAGGGCATTGGTGTTATCTTGTGTAAAGGTCCGATTGCAAAAATAGGAACTTGTAAATGGTTGTGGACTCGGGTTAAGGCCTCATGTTCTAGAAATTCGACGGTGTTCCAGATAGCGGCTGAGGGATGTGCTTGTTGGTCGAAGGTTGCGACGTTTTGTCTCCAATCTTCTATAGACAATTTCGAAAATGGAAGGTCTTTGTACCTAAGGGGATCAAGATTTGGCACTACCTCCTGCATTTCAAAATCTTTTCAGAAAATGGTAATTAGCATAATGTCATATCATGTAAATAAAAACTGGTAATTTTGGTAAACATTACTTATTTAAGGAGGTGCAATCGACCTCCGACTCGAGCTCAGTTCTGATTTAGAGCTCGAGTCCGTGGCATAAACTTTAAATGTTGAGCTTGCCTAGACTCTCAAGTTATTATCTATATAAATATAACAACTTTTATATATGAAAGTAAAAAATAAGTATTACTATACATAAAGTTGTAACATTAATAACTAATTAACATATATTTGTTATATATATTAAAAATTACAATCCTAAAAAATATAAAGTTATATATGTAATTATATGTAAATAAAATAATTAAATACTAAATAAATCAAAACGAATCCAAATTCGTATCAAGCTCGACTTTGAAAATAATTAACAAATTACACTCAACTTTAAACATATATAGCTCTTGTAACAAGCCGGATTCGAGCGTAGGTGAGATCGGCTTGATTCGTTTGTAATTCTATATTACATGTATGATTAAAAACACTAAAATATATTTCCTTGTTTGAAGTGGCTTGAGCCCCAATCAAGTGTACAACGAGATAGTGTCAAAAACCCCTAAATTTTCTGTCATGTTACTGAGATTAAATTGGTATAGGAAACTATGAATGCTCTATGAACATATATCTACACTACATCATATATATGCCATCAACAACGACTTCAATTATTTTTTCATAAATAAATATATATGAAACTAATAATTTTAATTTTCAACCATCAGTTAATTAATTTTGTAGCTAATGAACCTCGGTCCAAGTGCTTAAGATGAGTAATCTAAAAACATTGTTTGAAAAGTAGAAGTTCATGAATTCAAGTCTTTATTTAACAAAACAGGGTCAAGGTTGAGACTGATGGAGTGAGCCGATATACGAGTTAATTTCTCTTCAGGGTCGTAACAGCCTAGCACCCCACATTTTCTACTCAAGTAATGAGATAATCAGGTGAACCAATATACAGGTCAAGTATTCAAATTGCCGTTAAAAAGTATTTTTATTTTAAAAACTCAATTATGTAATAATTGTTAATTTATAAATTAGTACAAGAGTAAAACTTCAAACATCAATCCCATATTCTCATGTTCGGTCGGATAAGGTTAATATTTACCTTGTTCAAGAAACTTGCCACGTTGACAAATCTTTTGTCTTGCAAGAAACCCCAAAAAATACATTGCACTACTACTACGGAACATGACTGCCACAAGATTAAGCTCAACCGCAACAACACCACCCATAAACATAGCATGATCATAAACAACAACTATTGCTTTATAACTCCCTTCACTTATCAACCTCCTCAAGTGTTCCTTGAACGACTCCTTACCGTTGTTGTTGAGCATGCTAATGAAAGTAGCGAAGCTGCCAGTGTCTTCAATGACCGGCAAGTCACCGGAAAGTGGGAGGAATGTGAAGTCGGATGGGTGGTTAGATGGGTTAGGTGGGTTTAGGTTTGAGTGGGCTATGGCTATGTGAAAGCCTTGTGCATGGAGGGTGTTGGGTTATGAAGGCCTTTGGGCCGGTTTTATTAGGAGGCCCGGTTTTGGCTCCTAATTATGTTTAACCCTAATCTTGTTTATTATATATATCCCATCATGTAATTGTAATCTTGGTTCTGAGCTAATAAGAAAACCTAGTTGCAGCCCGTGGACGTAGGTCCCCTCGCGGGGACCGAACCACGTTAAATTCTTGTGTCGTTTATATTTTCGTTTATGCGTGTTTATCGTTGTGCATGTGTGTGCTGTTTCGCTTCCGCGCGCCGCTTTGTTCCTAACAAGTGGCATCAGAGCTTTGGCTTGTTGGACACACGGTTCGTTGCACTGGTAACGATTTCGCAGAAGGTTTTGGTTCGAATCTGTTTTTTAGTGATTAGGGTTGGGTAGGTCCGTCACCGTGAATAACTCTTGGAGATCGCAGGGTTAATTTCTGGTTCGTGTTCATCAGTGATCGACAGTCAAGATTGGTGGCTGTCAGGCTGAGTTAGGGTTTGACTATTTATTATCAACCGTAAATTAGGGAACCGGGTTTTGTGAAGACCATTTAGGTTCGGGTTCAGATTTGTTTGCAAGAGATTAGTCTGAGGTAACTTTACATAGTTTATTTACAGTTAGTTGATTTATCGGTTATTGCAAGAGCAAATCGGTTTATTTGGCAGTGTTCTGTTGAACAATCGTCAAGTTTAGGCCCGTGCCCTTGTTGTGTCTGTTCACTGTTTTCGATTTGTTCTCGTTTGTTATTGTTATAACTGAAGACGAGGTGGTTATGATCGGAATGTTGACGGTTATGGATTTTGGTTGTTTGGTTTGTCATGTGAACTTGGATATAGTACTGGTGATGGATAAACTTGGAGAAAATGGAACCAGCGGGTGTGCTGGTGACGGCATAAGTGAAAAAAAAAAATGAGGTTAGTGGCAAGTCATGTAAACTATTGCTCGTTTGGTTGATCTTTCGGTTAGGGTTTGAGTTAACTGATCGTGTGTACGGTCATAGAACCCTTGGTACCGCTTGATTTCATGAAAGTTCTACTGTTGTTATAGCTGTTTGCCTGTTAGCTGGTTCGAAACTGTGATTATTACTTCTTGTTCGTTTGGAATTGTGAAGTTATATCTTGTTTGGTGGTGATCAGTGGTACACCATTTGAGAGGTTCATAATCTCGTGTTGGGTAAAGTTATTTGCCGGGATAGTACGAGTGGGGTTCATCTCATGGAGTGTTGGTGTGGCATGGGTTGGGATAACAGAAACAGTGGGAGCTGGGCATAGTCGACTTGGTAGGTTGCGTAGAGGTGGGACATTTTAAGGGTCGATGTCGAAAGGTTTGGAATTCTGCTTTTGAGAATGTATCTGAGGTTGATGCATTGGGACTCAGTGAAGGCGGTGACGACTCTTGGGTTCAAGATTATGGTATGCTTTATTTGTTACTCACTTCAATGAAGCATTGTTGAATCTTTTAATTAAAGACTTTTGGAAGATACGAGTTTTTTTTTGTATCGTCGGAAGAAGTGAACCAACTTCCGAGTTATAAGGTCTTGGCTCGCTGAATCGGGTAGAGCTAAGGGGTTTCAGTTTGCAGACATGAAGCCTGGAGCCACAGTGATGTTAGTTTGAGCGTATTCGGAGGAGGTCTGAACATGTTCGGGGTTTTGGTAACAGTGGGAGCACGCAGGTGTGTTCTAGGTTTGTTTCCAAAGGGACGTTGGGTTCGGAGGACCAGGAATCCGAATGTGAAAATCTCTCCTGGTATAGTCTGCTGATTTGGAGAGTGTTTATCCTCTGGAAGTCTTTGAAGCCGGTTGTGTGAGTAAGTGAGGGTCGGTTAAGATTGAGGATGAGTCATTGGCGAGTTTTGTCATGGCTGGGTCTGGGATGACCGGATTGGAGTTCTCGGGAGCTTCAATGGGCCTTTTCAGGTAACTGATGAGAAGGGCGGATGCAACCAGGGTGTGGATTGGTAGAAATCTTAGTTTGTTCCTAGAGAACTGGAGGCTTGGAGAACTTCTTTTGTTGAAGTTTTAGCTAGTTCTTGGAACTGGAGGCTTGGTAGATTTCTATTACTGAAGATTACTAGAGTTACTGGATGAATGAGATTGTTATATTTACTTGGATGGCAGGCTGGAATTTATCGCAAGGCCTTCAAGTGGGAGATTGTTGGGTTATGAAGACCTTTGGGCCGGTTTTATTAGGAGGCCCGGTTTTGGCTCCTAATTATGTTTAACCCTAATCTTGTTTATTATATATATCCCATCATGTAATTGTA
Source organism: Bidens hawaiensis (assembly GCF_021521415.1). Lineage (NCBI taxonomy): Eukaryota > Viridiplantae > Streptophyta > Magnoliopsida > Asterales > Asteraceae > Bidens > Bidens hawaiensis. The sequence goes on from NW_027494208.1 coordinate 154,226, forward strand.
ATCTTGGTTCTGAGCTAATAAGAAAACCTAGTTGCAGCCCGTGGACGTAGGTCCCCTCGCGGGGACCGAACCACGTTAAATTCTTGTGTCGTTTATATTTTCGTTTATGCGTGTTTATCGTTGTGCATGTGTGTGCTGTTTCGCTTCCGCGCGCCGCTTTGTTCCTAACAGAGGGTTGTGGCTAGTTGGAGAGTTGGAGTCATGTGGCCGTGAAATGGAAAGGATGTTAGCACCACCAATGGCCACCGTGATCTTGTGTTGTGTTGTTCCATATGATAGTTGTTTTTCTCTAAGAGAAAATGGTTTGATGTTGATTGTTGATAAAATTGTATATGTGTGTTTAGAGGTGCACAAAGTGACAAAACATGGTTTGGTTTCAACAAAAATTAAAAGCGGATTTTTTTTCAAACTTGTTCGGTTTTGAAACTTGATTCCATGAAAAAAATGATCAATTTTTAAGCTGGTTTAGTTCGGTTTTAATCGGTTTCAATTTGGTTTTAAATGAGTTATTTTTTTTAATAATGTTTTTCAGAGTATATATGTGACGGGATTTCAACCATCCCTAGTTATTTGACGCTTTAGGTAGTGGCGACAAATTTTTTTTATAGAAGGCGAAAATAAATAGTGACAAATTGTCGATCACTATATTTTAAATTTAGAGACTTAAAGTTCATAACTTTGTATAATTTTTCAAACTCAAGTATTGAACACTCAACCTCTTCTGGCTCCTTGTTTAATGTGTTGTTAAATTGTTATAAGTATAAACAAACATTCTTATAATGTTTTTAATGGCAAATAAGATTCTCAAAGGTTTACTTCTGTAATTAACCCTGATGACGGGGTAGCCCAAAGTCTGATAAAATGGCTTTCACACATTACCGCTAAAAAGGTTAGAAAGTTAAAAGGTTAGTTTTTTCACCCAAATAAGGAAAACAAGTACGTGAACAGTAAAAGCGTGTAACAGTACCACGTCAAATCACTGTTCACATCATCCCTCTGCCGTAAAAGAGGGGAGACGCTCAGAAAAAGTATTATTATTATATACCGTTAACCGAAGGTCAAAAGCTTCCCACCCATAAAATGGTCAACCCTCTACCAAACTGGAGGTTCATTAGTTTATCCATCAGACAAAAGGCTTACATTCCTTTCTCTATAAAAGGACATAACTCAGCCATAACAAGAACATACCAGATCTGAAGAGGTAACATATACTCTCTAATCTTCTCTTCTTCCTGGAGAAACATACACTTTGCGTGTTTCTTTCTTACTCCAAAAACTACATAGCTTCACTAAGAACTCGCATCCAAAACCAGTTCCAAACATCTCGGTCTTGGATCCTTAGTGAACAATAACAATAACAACTAAACTAGTGAACCTCTCTCTACGTTTTGCAAACGTAGAGGGACACGACGACCTGCATTAGGTTAACCGGAACCCTTGAAGCCTGTTAGCCTAACCAGTTTTGTCACACACCGACCAAAGGCGGCGGAACATGTCGAGGTGTAACGATTGCCCATAAGCGCATGACACTATTTAAAGCGACAATATTTAACAAACTCATTTCATTTCACAACATCGAAAATGTCACATAACCAAATATTCATTGCTAATATCCTAACGGTATTTGTGTCATTTTCTTCACCGAACTCCATAATCAACCTAGATGCAAACTTGTAACATTTCATAAAATAAAGTTATCAACACAAAGGTTGGTGAGCAATTCATAAGTTTGAACAATAGATATATAGTATGAAAAGCCAAAAAACTAGTATACAAAACCATAAATAATAGCTATAAACTTGGATAAATTGACAATCGCTAATAGAATTACGTTAGCGCCACCTAGCTACAAAGGATTACCAAGTAGTCTAGGATTTAATAGAATATCGTTAATTGCATTACGTTAACGACACCTTGCTACAAGGGGATGCCAAGTAGTCTAGGATTTATAGATTCCACCAACCGAAAGCGATAAACACATAGGCATATAAGCATAGAACACCAAATCGAGCAATTATTCAAGTAAAGTATACAACAACGTTTGTGGTTTAAGACTCAAGTATAAAGCATTTGATTTGAATAAGTATGAAATGTCACCCCAAAACAAAAGATAGAAAACGAGGTATGAAGTTACTCACATTCAAGTATAAAACTTGATCGGTAAAAGATGAATAACCGGATGGATGAAGTTTAACGAGCAAGGCCTAAATGACAATAAAATCTTGGATTTAGAATGGTTGTCTTGAAGATCTTTAAATAAAATAATTGTTGCAAAAAGTAAAAATTAAAGTTCAAGGTTTAAAATGTAACTATTTAAGAATTTATAATAACAATCATTTAAAAATGTAAGTTTGCTCGAAACCGGGTTAAAGTATCTAACCTTAATATTTACTTAACCAATGTTAAGTAATAAGGTGGGAAAAATGCTAAAATGCAAGTTCTTTTGGGACAAAGATACTAAAACGGGTTTTTAACGAGTGTTCGGGTTGTCGATTCGGGTCATGACAAATGGTTAAACCCAAAGTCAACTTTCTAACATATTAATTGTTATGAGATAACTCATTAAAATATACTAACACTTAACCAAGTATGTAGATCTATTGTTTAGAACTAACAACGCACGTTAAGCGAGTGTTCGGTTTTGTCGGTCCAAACTATGTGATGAGATCAAGTTGGATCCAAAAATTCCAAGTACTTAAGAAAATAATTAAAATCAGTTTGTAAACTATTTTTAAAGAAATATACAAGTCTTGATAGCTAAAAAACACTTGTGTGTCTTAAGCGAGTAAAAGTCGGTATAGTTCAGTTTGGTTCGGTCTCCATCTCACAAATAGTCCATAGATGGTTTCTACATGCCCAAATATCATAGAACTTGTATATTGGTTTATAAATGTAGAAAACTTAAATTTTATAACTAAAAAGTTAACTACAAGTCTTTTAAGCAAAAGTTTCGGTTTAGTTCGGTTTCCATCTCCCAACGAGTTCATAGATGGATTCCATATGCTTAATTTCAAAGAACTTGTAAAAATGATTTTTGAAACTCAAATCTAGCAATAAACATGTTTAAACAACTATTTTAACAAAACTAGTAAACAAAAGTTCGGTTTCCAGTTTGGACTAGTTTCGGTTAAACCGAGGTTAGTCTTATACAAACCCACACCATGGAACTTGTAAATAAGATGAACAAACTAAAAGGGTTAGAAGTTAGTCATAAGTGATATGTATAATAAGTTATGTGTGTGTATATATATATCAAGAACAGGAAGTCCTCCATGAAGTCTTGCCTTATGACATTCGAAACTTAACCAACTGGAGTCGGTGAAGTAACACATAAAGGAAACATGGGGTGTGTATTATATATATGTTTTACCACCATATTCAAGTGTTAGTAATATTAGATGAACAAGTTAAAATGAAATACTATAGTTAGTTGACCTTAAGAAATCAAAATAACAAAATGTTGAAGATGAATACTTGGATTTGAGAGAGATTTTGGAGAAGATGAACAACCAAAATGGTGTATGGAGCCTTGCTTTTATAATGGTAGGAGTATGGTTCATACAAATAGGGTAAAAATGCATGTGATGGTTGAAATGGTCAAACAAGTTTTTGGTAAATGGCAATAATAGTCCCCAAAGTTTGGTTTAAGTCATTTCAAGGACCAAAAAGAATGTTTTCAAGACCCAACAAGTGTAAAACAATATTGTAACATAAAATACATCATTTTGATTATATCATAAGCTTTGGTTTACAAAATGGGTCGGTTTACATGATAAACGAATACAAACGAAACCCGAAATTGACGAATGTCACAAGTTTATTCACTATCATTGGTCTTATAATTGTTGTAGCAACAAACCCTATGGCATCAATTACCACAGGGCCGGCTCAAGGGCCGTGTAACCCGTGCAACCGAACAAGACCCAAAAATTTTTAGGGCCCAAAATTTAAAGAATGCAGGATATGAAATAGATAAATTAGATACAAACAAAAATTAATTAAAAATGTCTTGTGGCTCACATGGTATACTCAATTGTGTACATGATGATGTTGGACTTAGGTTTGTATTAAATTAAGATCTTTTATCTTATATGTATATCTAATATATAGTTCTTTAAAGCAAAAGCCCATAACTAAAGTTATAAAATTTGAATTTCGTGTAATTCAAAGAACAAAAAGTAATAGTCTGTTTGTTCAATAGACTAATCCGAGCATTTTTTTGGTTTCTCATCAAAAATAATTTCAATATATAGGGGCCAATATTTATTCCTTACACAGGGACTTTGAGGTGCCCCGCATCCTCAGAGACGGCACTGAATTACCACAATTGAATTTGTAACCTCGAATTAATATTCTAAGTACTGATTTAGTAGCATGTTCTGTACAAGTGGTTTATACTATGTAATTAGTTAACCGTATACAAACTATACTTTCTTCCCAAGCAAAAAGTTTACACTAAGCAATGTTCATAAAAAAAAACTAAATTTGAAATTTAAATCACCACTAAAAGTCTAAAAACCCGTACAATCAAATAATAATTCCATCTTTACATTCAAAAACCCAAAACACTCAAACGATCCAACCCAATCCGGTAAAAAGAATTCGGTGACCCGACCCGATAAAGAATCCCTTTAGTTAAACACAACGATACCATATAATCGTACCCAGTGTAAAAAAGAATAACGGGTCCATCATTGATTTTACAATCCATAACTATAGCCTTCTTAACATCTTTTTGAACATTCATAGACACATAAACCGATCCTCGAAAACACTTCATGCCCGGCCTTGCTCCAGCACCTGTACCAGACCACAACTCGTGCACCGCCCTCATCTCCTTAGCCGAACTCACCTCCACGTATATCTGCTTCACTAGGTTCAACCTCATCTCATAAGCTTCACTCTCTAGAGTTTTAATTTTTAATCGTAACGTTTCACATTTGTTACCAAGTTGATGCACGCGTTCTTGGTCTCTCTTTTGCATTGCTTCTTGACGTTTCGTGGTTTCGTTTAAGAGTTCGGCTTTCTTGCGTGCAACGTCTTCGAGTGCGTTGGAAAATTTGGGGAGGCAAGATGGTGAGACGAATAATCTTGGGAGAAAAAAAGGTACTTGTGTAAACTCTTGGGTTGTTGAGTTTTCTGTCATGTCGAACTTCATTGGTTTCTTAGGGTTGATCATTGATGTATTATGATATGGAGAATGTGATTTTGTACACTATATATATAATCATAAATCATAGGCGGTTTAAAAATTAAAAATTGGAAAGTTGAATTATATTTGGATTATATATGGGTGAGTAAAAATTTATAATTCTACGTCTTTTGGTTTCACCACTTTCCATATAATGGATTAGAAAGAATGGGCTTCATATACCAACTTGAGGCCCAAGCTTGGTAATAAATAAGTCCGAGCCATGTGATAATATTTTTATTTATATATAACAATCATAAACTTTGGTGTCGCTAAGTGCCGATTGGGCCATTTGGCGGCACAGTATTGGTTTTCGAATTTAGTTTTTCTTATTTGGTTTTTAGTTCTGGTAACGTGATGAACATGGCGAAAACCGAACGAATTTGTGTAGACACACTGCATTTTGTTTTAATTTGGTATCGTAACCAATGTGACAGAAATCAATCGAATTTGTGTAGACTCGTCGACTCACCTTCCGGGATCGAAAATGCTCGGATCTTCCCAACGCTCGAGTGATACCGACTGACGCCACTCAATTGATCTACCTCAAATTTCATATGATTTTGTTTTATTTTTGGTTTTTGATTCCAGTATCATAACGCACTTAACTGAAACCACCAAATTTGCGTCGACTTACCGCCACAACGTCCGGACCGACAACGTTTTAGTTTACCATCGCCCGGGTTCTGTCAGTCTGCTCGGCGCAACGCGCCGGGTATAACAGTAGTTTGTAATAATTTTAATTTCATATAACAAATTTACAATTACATAATAAATACATAGCATGTATAATTATGATTACAATAACTAAATGCTATACATAGAATTACAATAACAAGTATATATATAAATAATTATGTGTTCAGACATAAATATTTAGCAAATAATAAACAAGTCAAATTAAACATATTAACCTTAAGTTTTAGAATGATAGAGCTCGAAACAAGTCAAGATTAGACTTTGACGAGTTCGAACTCAACTCAGTATGTTTAGACAGCTTATTGATATCAATTTTAATATTTTAGGTTTTTATAAAAATAAATCAAATTTTCAAACACAAAATGGATTTTGAGTCTTGAGTCGCGATGGACAAAAAAGATGTAGATGTAGATTCTAGAGTACATTACTCATTAGTGAGGAAAGAATAATATATAAACAGATAAAAGTAAATTACAATCTTCCATCAATCAAGTAGAGTAAAAATTACCTTATGGAATATTTAACAATAATTTAAATGGTAATAAATGTTGTAGTAAATTACAATTGATGTTTGAGGTTGTAGACTGTCATTTTACTTCAACTAACCCGGCGTGTTGCGACGGCGGGTTAGACGCAAATTCAGTCGATATCGATTAAGTTCGTCACGACACCTATCCTAAATCAAAAAATTATATGTGAACACCCAAAATTGTGTCAACCCACGTATAACTTATGATGAAAGCATCACATATACGGTCGGTATCTGATAGAAAAATAATAAATTAGTAAACACATAGCTTATTATACAAAAAATAATATAAGTAAAACGACGTTTATATGGTTGGCAAGTTACTGGCGCTGTGGCGAAAATTCGGTCGGTATCTATAGGTTCGCCAATTTCTAAAATTTGACATTTAAAACAAAAAAACAAAAACAAAACAAACACGGGCGTTGCGGCGAGTCAAATACATTCGGTCGGTAACGATTAGGTTTGTTATCGTACCAGAAGTAAACATATAAAATAATTCCTTTATTCGCTAGGGTTGTTACGGTAGCAGAACTAAATAAACAATAACACATGTGTTATGGCGAAGAGGCGTTGAATTTTTACGTGGCGTCGTTTAAATTCGTTACAATACCGAAACTAAATCTAAACCTCAATTTTTTTAAATTATTGTACTTAAGAAAAATCTTTTTAAAAAAATTAAAATTGAAAGGCCTTTTAAAAACATGATGTCACATCCCACCAAAAATAATAAAATAAATAGACAAAAAAAAATTGATGTATATGTATAGCCACAAGGATAAAAAAAGTTCATATCCTACCAAAATTAAAACAATAAGTTAATAAAAATAAATTAATACATATTTATAGCCACATGGATTAACACCAAAGAACACATAAGCTAACATATTATCACTAACAACCTTGTTTCAAGGTTGAAACAAAAATCATAAATACTAAAACACTTGGCTTTTAAAAAAGAGTTGTGACACCAGCATTTGATATTTATCTATATATAATAAGTGCACTAAACCCTTTTAAAGTTTATACGTTTTTGCAGTTATGGTCTTTTCTACTAAAAGACTTTTAGATAATTTTTTGGGAAAATTAGGCCGACGATGAAGCCGAAGGTTAACAACATGAAATTGGGTTCGAGTTGGAAGTTGGGTAAAAGTTAGGAGAGTCACATCTGTTTCGGGTCTTTTTTGATAAAAATGAGATATTATCATATGGCTAGTTGATTATTTGAGCACTTTGGGTAAAGGTTGGAATAGTCCTTCCACCCTAAAATGTAAAAAGTATAGATAGTTATCAAATATTTGGTAGTGTCACAAAAGACCTGATTAGTTGTTACCAAAACAACTCTATCATCACATTACATGTTTAGAGGTAAAGAATACTTGATTTTGAATTAATTTTAATTATATACTTAAATAATACGGAGTATCATTTCATAGCTTGCTCTATTTATAATCATGCATTCAACATCAGCTGTAGACTTTGAAGCAATGCTTTGCTTCTTGGTTTTAGAAGCCGAACAATCTTGCACAATAATCAATGATTATCTTATGGTTGACACGTATTTATCCCAAATATTCCCAATCTAAAACAACATAATCCATATCCATAGTAGATTTATATTTTATATGAATGAAAGTTTTAATCCATTCATATAATTATATGATTAAAATAAATGATTTTTTTTCGAATGGCAAGAATTTTATAAATAAAAAAAAAACGAGCAAGAAACTAGAATTCAAAGAAAACACCAATACAACAATCAACCTTCTCACAACAAGCTCAACTTTTATTCATATTTGTGAAAAATCTTCTCCGTATTCGTGGTTTTCGTTTGGAAAATCTTTTTATACCTTACCCTCCAAATAAACCAAATATCCATCAAGAAAATATCATGAATAGGACTCTGATTATTAACTGATTAAAACCTTAAATGCAACCAACCCCAAAAATAGTAAAGATGAGGCTTTTAAACCAAAATTTGATTTGAGGCTGACATCCAAAGGTACACTTACACTCAAATGGCCCACATCATTATATGTTTTCTTCTTTCTAAACACCACCCGCCAATTCATTCTGCTTCTTCCTGTAAAGTTTATGTTGGAAGTACCACCGGAAGCAAGATCAGGTAAACCTCAAATCTTTTTCAGTATTTATCTTGCGTAAAGTGAGTTCCAACTTTAAATCTCTGATTAAGACACGATAAGACCTGTTAATAAAAAAAAAAGTAAAGTGTGGTATGTGATATTTTAATTTTCTTAGTAATTGAAATTAGCATGCTAGACTAGTCATTATCCTTTAATGGTACATGAAATTTAAACGGTCTTATAGTTATGATATGTAAAGTAGTTAAACGAGTCATACTCATATTTGATACTTGTGTTAAGCGCGTTGTTTCTAACAACCTGTTAAGACATGAATTGTCAGCACTTTATATCGTGCCCACCACCTCCTTTGAAGAACGAGAACCCATTAACGAATGATTCACATCCGATATGTACCCTTTCGACGAATTGCCTCACTAGTAATTTGCTAAAATCTTGGTTTTTTTTTCTTCCAGTATGATGGTTATACACACTTTTGCTATTGTTGAAGTTAGGTTCAAAATAAAAAGTAAATAATTCAAAAGGAATTAAAAAACATCAATTTCTTCCATAATTTTATAAGCATTCTATGCAGTAGTTTTAAAAAGAATACCATAATTTTATTTTTACTAGTTATGTAAAATTTAGTTATGAAAAGGGCAGAAAGTTCTTAATTTCTTGTTTTATAAAGTTGAAACACAGCTTGAATCTGGAATAATTAATTGGTATGACAACTTGGTAGCCAAAAAAGAAAGTATAGTTTTATACTAAAACAATATAAAATAAAAGAATGATAATTATGACACAATGTGCTTAGCTTAATGGCTTTAATCAATGTTTATTCAGTTTTCTTTCTCATCATAAAGGAGTCTTGTTTATGAGTTGTTCTGTTGTTAATGATGTGTTTAAGGACCACATAGTCTCATTTTCAGTGTCTTTTTGTCCTTTTTCATGAAGTGCAGCTTGTCACTATGCTGCAGTTATGCATATTTGTGATCTTAAACACCAATAGGCTCAGTTTGGTTAACCTACTTTGGTTGTACATTTGTACTTGTTTGTATCATAGTTTTCTTTAAATGTTGAAAAACTAGAAGATATGGCATCATCTTCGTCTTCAAATCACAACCGAAGACAACGTGTAAGAAGCAAATCTATGGAAGAAATTGTTAAACACATGTCGAATTTGCCAAGTTATTTGGAACGAGGGAAACCAATTCAAGATAGAGCTTTGAATTTTGGCGTTTTAGATTGGGGGCGTTTAGAGCAATGGCAATATTATCATCAACATCCACATCGTCACAAACATGTTACATCTTCTTCTTCAAATGGGAAGATGAAAATACATGATGTGTTGGTAAATGATATTGAAAATTTTCAAGATTCAAAAATTAAAGAAAATGTGAAAGTGGATTGTTCATCATCATCGGCATCAAGAAAACAAGCTCGTTTTCAAATGGCGGTTAAAAATGGACGTCCTTTATTTACGTTCACAACTGATGATAAAGATAATGATTTAGTTGCAGCAACGGTAAGAAACTTGACCGGGAAAGATGAAAACGACATTTGGATTTATACATTTTTCACGATACAAGAAGTTAAGAAAAAGAAAAGCGGGTGGTTACATCATGGCAATAAAGATAAAGAACAAGATTATCTAAATCTCCCTAATGTAATAGCGCAAATGAAGGTTTCAAACTCTTCAATCACTAATTGTACCACTAGGGAGTTTGTTTTATCGGCTGTTGACTCGGGTCAACCCAACCGCCAAATCTTGGATGTCCAGGTGGAAAATGAGCTGGCAGCTATTGTTGTAAGGTTTCCAAGAAAGGAGGATGAGGTAAAGAATCAAGATTCTTTTAGCATGACGGTTATTCTGCCCGGCGGTCATCATAGTGTTCCACGAAAAGGAGAGCCATCACCTCTAATCGAACGATGGAGATCTGGCGGCAGATGTGATTGTGACGGTTGGGATATAGGCTGCAGATTGAGTATACTTGCTAACAAGGTGCATTCTTATACAAGGTCAAACCGACACGAAAGTTTTGATCTTTTTCTTCAGGTTTGTTAGTTACAAACTTACAATTTCAACATTCATATTTTATAAATTTTTTTAAATAAATTCTGTTGATTTTTATTGTTTTTATTGAAGGGAGATGTTATAAACAAGAGACAATTCTTTAGTCTTTCTCAAGTAAAAGACGGGATGTTTTCGGTTGACTATAACTCATCTTTACCACTTCTACATGCGTTCTCGATATGTATATCCGTCATCGAATGCAGAAAGTCGTCACGTCATGTAGAACTGAGAACATGTGTTGCCAAACAAGTCGATGATGACGTTTATGATTCACTTCTACCTGTTGGAAGGATCCGGTAAAATATATGAAAATAAAAGTCCTATAGGATGGTGCATTTTGGTGTAAATGACTTGTAGCAATGTTTTGTAATGATTCATGAATGTATATGCATCACTTGGTGAGAAATGTTAGCTTCATGTAATTAGTTGGTGTAAAGTGGTATAGTTCTTTCTAATACTTAGGGTATGAGATATTTCACCATTTAATATGACATACTTACAAATACATATGTATTTGACTTTGTTAAAAGGATATTCCACTTTTGAATTGAAATTGCGTATTGTCAAATTGAAACTGAAATTGCAGTTCAACGAATATGACACGATTCGTTCATAGTTAAACTGTGGCCAATCATTCTATTCTTCGACACTTTGACTTGTTTGGTCTTGTCCAAGGTCGAGTCGTCGAGCTATGATCTACCCGCACCTAGATCATGTATAATTTTATTTTTATCGCTTTTACATTTCCAACCTTATAATTAAAAGAAAATAAAAAGAATTATAAATTTAATTGGTTGATAGTAGTTTTTAAAAATTTTTCTTAATTTTGTAATTTTGTCATTAACCATCTCATATTATGTATATTGTATGTGAAAATGTGAAATTATCCGTTGATATGATGGGCCCCTTCAACTTAATCGGGCCACCATTCAGCCCACTCTGATTTATTATAAATTCAGTGGACATTGGACATAAACTGTTCTACAAAACTGTGTGTCACTAATTCACTATTATATGGTTTATGAGCATAGAAGACAAAATAATTGAATTATAACTGAAATAATCTAATCGAATGAGAAAATAGCGATATATTAATTCTCTAAACCGTATCTATACTTTTGAGAATAGGACATTGAGGTAATTTAAGATATTAATTTTAGTGAATCGGATGCGGATTCCAATGGCGGATTTAGAAGAAAATTTAAGAGGTAGTGTGGATTGAAAAAGTTTTGTTCAGAGGTAGCAAATGCTGAAAAACGAAGAACAAATAAACAATTTTGCATTAAAAATATACTTTCCAAAATAGTTGAAGGTAGTACGGATGATTACTACTCAACCTATGTTAGCCTCATCACCGTGAACGCTCTAAAAGTTGATAAATAGTTAAATACCAACAAGGCAACGATTTTTAATTATAAACAGTTAATTAAGAAAGAAAAATGAAATGATGAATAAACTTGGAAAACACGTTGTACTCATTGTCGTATCAAAACAAGACTTTTCTCCACTAAAGGATGGGACACCCAGCGGCGCCAAAGCAACACCCATGTGATGCTAAATCATTGCTATTACAAATCCAGTTTAATTAGTATATACTAATAATTGTTCAAATATATTATGGAGTGGGTTATCGTAAAAAACTTGTTTAGGAATTCTTAAAAGAACTTTACTTACTATTTCCGGAAAACCTATATTGATGTAGCGGTATGATGTTTACCCCTCTAAAATGTAAAATATAAGGAACACAATGTATGTAGTTATATGGGTGTAACACAAATGTTAAAGAAAGGTAGTGGTGAAAGTGAAACCAATTGGAGTCAAGGGATATGTTGACTCCCGGTCACTGAAATTCAATGGATTTTTCATTTTTATATAAAACATAATTAAAAAAAAATAAACATACATATAAATTTAGTTGTGGATTCATGAATAAATGAGTAACGTATTTTAACACACTATATTATTCAAAAGTACAGGAAACATGAAATGTGTCTCCTTTAAACCTATTATATATATATATATATATATATTGTTTGTATTGTACTTTAAAACATACATTTTCAATGTAAGTGGCTTTTGAAGCTTAAGCTTACATTTTGATATGATTAGGCTTTAAAACTTATCTTTGACATAACCAACTTCTACACTTTCCACTTGGAAATATATTCTACTCTGTACTATTTTTTTATAAATTTGTAACAAAAGATAAGTTTTAAAAGATACAAAAAAAGTCTTTTTGGTGAGGAAATTAAAGAATTTCATACTCCATGTATGTAATATATGATACTACATCATACGGGTGTGTAAATTTGGTTTGGTTATGGGGGCTTAATCATAACCAGGTTTTGGTTATCGAATATTGCTTAACCATAACCATAATCGAATGGTTGTTTAACCGTTCAAGGAATATGTATAGGGTTTTGGGTGAGTTGGGGGGGGGGGGGGGTATTGGAAATGCTTTTATGTTAACAAATATTGAAACAAGACTGGTTTGGTCTAAGACGACTTTTAATTGGTCTAGTTCACTTTTAACCGGTTACGAACATTTTTTAATGAAACATTTCTCAAAATGATATCAAATAGTTGTTGGGTTTGAACTTGGAACCAATCACAAAATGAAATTAAGTGGGTACATCATACATGGAGTGAAAAAGAGATTAAGGGTCAAATATTTTTATTTGATCTGTTAGAGAGGGTACATCTAAAAATGGTTTAGAAAGACAAGCAAGCCTAGTAACACTCATATTTTATTTAAAAAAACATAATGAGTCAAAGAAAACTTGCTCAAATCTTGCAAAAGGATCTTTGAGACAGTAAACATTTTGAACATTCTGTTTAGGATATAAACATTACACAAATTCGACTCGACCCTCTCAACCCAATCTTTTTGAGTTTTTGATCAGGTTTAATTGTCGTAAAAAAGAAAAAGAATAAATAAAAAAAATAATGAGTAAATGCATGTATTGTGGCAAACATGTATGGCTTCTTTCCCTATCAAACCATCAATGCAACAACTCACCTCAAGATTCACTTGGTTTCTAATCACAAACATAAAATAAAATGGGAAAATTCTAGATATAGTCCAAAATAAGAGAGATAAACTGAAAATAGTTCAAAGTAGGTTCCATTCTGAAAATAGTCCTCCCAAATCTATCTCCCACGTGAGATTGGAATTCGTGACGTGAGATTTGGGTATCCTATCAGAAACTAACACGTGTCATTTCACAGATAAAGTTTCATTGAAATTTGACTTGGCCGATAGTTTTCAAGTGAAAATAGTTTTCTGAAAAACCATAGGTTTGTAATGAAAGTTGTCCGTCACGTGAAGTTTCAAAAAGATGATTTTCGCGTTTTTTTTAAATGCATCTCCTCGGACGCATTCCAAATGAATTTCGTCTACTACGTGAAATTTCAAAACAGATGAAAAAAAAACGATACATTTTCAGTGAACTTAGTTTTGTTAGATGATTTTCAAAAAAATTTTAAAAAACGATAATTTCCCAACGAATTTAATCTCCTTAGATGATTTTTATAAAAATTTTAAAAATATGGCAAGTGTTAAGAATGTGGTGGGTGGTGGTGGATGATGGCGGTGGTGGTGGATGATGGCGGTGTGTGGTGGTGGTGGTGGTGGATGATGGCGATGGGCAGTGGTGGTTGATGATGGCGGTGGTGGTGGATGATGGCGGTGGGCGGTGGGTGGTGGTGGTTGATGATGGCGGTGGGTGGTGGTGATGGTGGTGGATGATGGCGGTGGGTGGTGGTGATGGTGGTGGATGATGGCGGTGGGTGGTGGTTATGATGGCGGTGGGTGGTGAATGATGGCGGTGGGTGGATAAACTTACGTTTTCTAATATATATTCTTTTTATGCAAAAACATATAAGTTTCATCAAAAAACCATCGAATTATAATACTTTGTAACAAAATCTTTTTTGACAACACGTATTTTTATGCAAAAACAGACGAAATTCATTTGGAATGCATCCGAGGAAATGCATTTCAAAAAAACGCGAAAATCATCTTTTTTGAAACTTCACTTGACGGACAACTTTCATTACAAACCTATGGTTTTTCAGAAAACTATTTTCACTTGGAAACTATCGGCAAAGTCAAATTTCAATGAAACTATCTGTGAAAGGACACGTGTCAGTTTCTGATAGGATGCCCAAATCTCACGTCACGAATCCCAATCTTACGTGGAAGATAGATTTGGAAGGACTATTTTCAAAATGGAACCTACTTTGAACTATTTTCAGTTTATCTTTCTTATTTTAGACTATGTCCATAATTTTCCCAAATAAAATTCATGTGACACCTACTCATCCTCCTCACCAACCGGATTTATATTACACCTTTTTGTGAAAAACAAAAACCAAAACTTTTATCTTTTAGAAATTTTCAGACTTATATTCAATTTTGCATTAACAATTATCTTAAAGTAATAATAAAAGCAATTGCCATCAAAAGATTAATTTATTTTTTGTTACAAAAATAGAATTAATGGATATATATATATATATATATGTATATATATATATATATATCCTTCTGGAATTCCAATTTTGTCCATACCCTTTGGAAGATTTTCCAACAAGCCAATCGGTATGGTTGACATGTTTGTCATTTGGCTTAAAGATAATGAGTAAAGAGAATGTGGGAGATGCAATACAGATAGTTCTTGGTGTCATTGTGATCTTTATGCTTTAAATTTATATATATGGAAATAATGTTCGGTAATGCATGTGATGATTGTAAAATAAGGGTCCCATTGTCCTTTTTTTAAAAGTTTGTTTTCTATTTTTTTTCTTCTAAATATTCTTTATTTAAATGTTGGTGTTAATTGTCATGGCATTTATTTTGTAGTTTGAAAGAAAATTATAAATTTAATAAATTTTATTTTTATGAAAAAAATGTATATAACGATTATTTTATATTAACTAACCATAATTTCTTCCGGTAATGAAAGACATTGTGTTAATGATGAGTGAATATGAGGAAGCATATGCAACTTCAAATAAGGAACGAGTTTATAAAATGAACATACACAAAAGAAAGTATCCTGTCATCTGTTCGTGTAGATTTCATCCCTACCAAGTGAACCTGCATGACAATGTCTCCCCCATACTCGAACAACCTGTTACTCGAATACTTGAAAATCGATTAAACTGATTGAAATTAGGGTCTGGTTTCAAACACCAAAAACCATTATATCCAAACCGATTAACCAAAAATCTAAATACCAAACCTCATCAACGCCCCTTCAACACATGACTTCATGGTCCTTTGTATTGCCTTTCAGCTCATTTTCTTCTCTCGTTCAAACAAACTCAAGGTTTTTTTTAACAGACGAACACAGGGTTTTGATGGGGGGACAAAAATCAATCAAATAATAATAATAATAACACAAAAGGTCTTGAATCAAAAAGTTAGAAAGGATGTATACCGTATTACTGTTTGTAGTTTTCATATTTCGTCTAATACCCGAACAAATCCATTACCGGAATATCTAAAAACCAATTAAGTTTATTGTTATTTAGTCATGTTTCAATTAGACGTTCACACATTTAAATAAAGAACAATAAATATTTATATTGTTTTGTAATTACAATTAGTTTTGTTATAATCCTTGGTTTAGTTGGCAAATACTAGCTGAGTTAAGTGTAAGGTAAGAGGATGAACTAGGTTCAATTTCAACAAAGGAGGACACCACTATTATGAGCTTTAAATCGGATAAAATGAATTGCATGTGACTTGTAAATTTTTTAATGTTTTATGACAGCCAATTACACTAAAGTGGTTTAAAAAAATACATAGTTAATACTAGCCATTCCAATGCTTTTTTCTTTTTCTTATATTTGTTATGTTAATGTTATGCATCATTAAGTTGGATTTAATGACCAGATATTGAATCGCTATCGACTTTTTACATATACAATTCTTGTTTGTCATGATGACAATAAATGTTTCTCTTTTTGACATATTACTTGTTTTTTGTTTAATAATGAAAGTCAATTGTATACTTTTGTTATTTTTCTGGTGGTTAGGCTTAATAAGGGAAATGATGCAATCCATTAAATATTACTCAATTTTACCCCTTGAACCAACATTGACACTCAAACCTTCACCCATATTTTAATACTAGATTTTCTCGTTATCTTACTCTTTAATTTTCATTTTGAATTAATATAAAGATTGAACCCAAGAGCCATTGCTAGAGCTATGTGTATGAGTTCCATACCTCTTTGATTTAAATTTAAAGATGAAAACTAAATAAAAATGTTACTTATGATCGGTACTTAATATGTTATTGTAAATTAAATAAAATTAAATTAATACGGAGTATTATTTAAAAGTTGAATTTTTTCTACTATACTTATATAATAAAGATTTTTTTAATGTTTTTAAATTTACACTACATGATTAATTGTGTGTGTCACGTATTAAGTTTATTAAATTGTAGATTATACCTTAACTATTTTTATCAAGTTTTGAATCAAGTAAATATAAGTTATTATACTAAAACCTGTTAAAATAAGTAACATATTAATGTGTAAAACAATTTCTAACTAAAAACTGCATGTTATGGCTCTTTTTCTAGAAAAATCAAGTGATATGTAAAAGTGGCGTGACAAGGACAACACCATATCTAATAATAAAATTGTTGACAAAAAGCCGTTACTATATGTTCTTTACCATATGTTATCATGAATTCATGATGTATCACGCAACTTGTGAATTAATTTATATGTTATAACAAAACATTTTAAAAGTTTATATTTGTAACTAAGAAATTAAATAAAAGAATGTTTAAATTTTAATTTTATAATATAACTTTCACGAAACGAAAACCAACTTTTACATGGTCTTTTAATACAACTTTTTTGACCTCGTAATTCCATACTTCATTTTATTGGAAGAGAAAGGAGAAACGGATTTTATAAGTTGACCAAAGAAACACTATCCCCCATTCCTCCCTTATGGCTTATAGAGTCGAATAATTTAAATCGTAATTTGAACTCAAAACAAATTTAAAAACTTATCCATAGTACAAATTAATAGGGTTTTGCAATTCAAAAACTAGTAGCGGTGTAGTTTGTTTTTCGTTTGGCTTCAGTTTTAATGTAATCATCACTTTTCAATTGAAATCCATACATTAGGCGTTAGTAGAAATATATTAATACTCTGGATTTTTATGTATAAAGTAAATACATTCTACTTTTATAAAGTATTGTTTTTAGAACAATGATAATGTTCAATATAACTGGGTGATCATAAGTCGGCTAGTCGACCCGGACTAAAATTCCCAGAGAGGTTCTCCCAAAGGGTATAGCCGTTGGTTCATGGGTCCTCCTCGCGTTCTCGGATGAACCTTATCCCCTGATGCCACCTGACACCAGTTGCGCACTTGCGCTGCCCCAAAAGTCGAAACTCTTTGGTGTAACGCAAGTAGGATAAAACCTTCGTTTTGTTGCTTGGATTCGAACTGACGACCACCCGAGGAAAACTAGTTCTCATCTTCATTGTCATAACCAACTGGGCTAATTTAGAAGGTTTCTTATTACTATTTTTTCAGACAAATTGTATTTATATATATACTATATATAATGCACCAAACAAGGGCAAATTAAGACACCCATTTTTAAGTAATTTACAACACTTCAAGCATGAGGTACATGTGTTAGTAAGGGTAAACATGTCTTTTAAACACAATCCATTCAACTTACAAGTTTGGTCCCTCATCTTTAACCATATTATATTTTTAATTTAACTTGTAACTAACTTCTCACCCATGATTTTTAAACGACTATAGCTTTTTCATACGTTAATATTTTTATAAACAAATTGCACCATAAAAACGAGCATTTTATTCACTTTAATTTGGATATGATATTGTTGTAATTTTTTTTTCATTTTAAATAAATTAATATGTTACGTAGGGGTGTTCAGTGTCAGTTTTGATGGTTTTTAAGTTAAACTTATGAGTCCAACCGTTAATATTGTTATTTTGTCGCCCAAGACCAAACTCAACTATTGAAAGTTGAAACCGAATCGTTACAGTCTGGTCTGGTTTCATATAGCCAAATGCAATTAAATTTTAACTATATCTAATATATATTACAAAACATATCTAATAATTAATAAAAAAAGATTAAATTGCATTCAACATTTACAGTCTGGTCTGGTTTCATATGGCCGGTTGCCGATATAAACCGCGAACCAACCTTCACTACGTTTTGAAAATTTTAAACCGACAACAAACCGAAAGTAAAAAAGAAAAAGAAAAATAAGTCAAACTAATGACCGATTTAAACGATTTCAAGGTTTTAACCGAACCATAAACACTTATATTTGTACGTGATTAACATGTTCAAACACCCGCTGCATCGCGCGGACACTCGTCTAGTTTTTAAATATAAGTAGATACTTGCATTAAACTTTCAACATATAACATTTACACATCATATAACTGTTTTAAGAATTTTTTAGAAATAACCATGAAGTTTTAAAACATACTAAAACTAATAACAAAATATTACTAAAAAGATACTTCAAATAAAACTAAAAGAAAAAAACATTCCTATATTCCTATAGGCTAAATCCTAAATTTGAAAAATTCAAAGATATGATAAGATCAAATAAAACAATACTAATCTATACTATATATAATACATCAAACAAGGGTAAATTAAGACACTCATTTTTAAGTAATTTACAACACTTAAAGCATGAAGTACATGTGTTAGTAAGGGTAAATATGTATTTCAAACACAATTTATTCAACTTACAAGTTTGGTCCCTCATCTATAACCATATTATGTTTTTAATTTAACTTGTAAACTAACTTCCCACCCATGATTTTTAAACGACTATAGCCTTTTCACACGCTAATATTTTTATAAACAAATTGCACCATAAAAACGAGCATTTTATTCTCTTTAATTTGGATATAATATTGTTGTATTTTTTTTTATTTAAAATAAATTAATATGTTACGTATGGGTGTTCAGTGTCGGTTTTGATGGTTTTTAAGTTAAACTTGTGAGTCCAACCGTTAATACCGATTTTTTGTCGTCCAAAACCAAACTCAACCATTGAAAGTTGAAACTGAATCGTTACTAACGGCCTGATTCTGGTTTGGTTTCGCAGTTTAAACTTTAATAATAAATTTAGTTTAAAATAATTAATAATGTAAATGTACCGTCAATGTTAACTAAAACCAACATAATATGATACTTAAGATGATCATAAATAAAAAATGATAATTTTAACCACATAAATGGTAAATATTAATGGAAGATTTAGGAAGCGAAATAATAACAACAAATATTACAAAAGGAATCATGCTGCAATTAGGTAATTTACAGTATTTTCTGGTTTCATATGGTCGGTTGCCGATATAAACCGCGAACCAACCGTTCACTACGTTTTGAAAATTTTGAAACCGACCAACAAATCGAAAGTAAAAAAGAAAAAGAAAAAAGAAGTCAAACCAATGACCGGTTTAAAACGATTTCAAGGTTTTAACCGAACCATAAACACTTATATTTGTACGTGATTAATAGGTTCAAACACCCGTTGCATCGCGCAGACGGGTGTCTAGTAAAATAAAAAAAAGTGAATGATGAATTTGCAGGTTGAAAAAGTATGACACATGACATAAACATATACATACACATATACATATATATACCTACGAGGAGAATGATGATCACTCTCTCAACAAAAGTCCATTTCCTTTCCCACTTTTTCCTCAACAATTTCATATTCATATTATTATTATTGATTATTATCTTACTCCACAATTTCTTCGATACACAACCACCCTCTAATTCCCTTATAAAACCTGCAACTTTCACTCGGTTTCTTCAATACCCATCAATGGCATCTCGTTGTTTCTACTTCTCCTTTTGCGGGTGGTCTAGTCTCAAATCCAACGACACCCATTCATCTGATCTGGGTATGTTATTTAAAAAAATGAAAAAAATTAATAAAAATCTTGTTTTTTAATTTTATTTTGTGTGTGCACATAACGTGTTCGACGAAATGTTTCAGAGAGTGGTGGTGCGGAAAGTGATAAGTTAAAGGTGCCAGCTTTCAAGGAGTACAAGCTGGAGCAGCTTAGGGCTGCAACAGGTGGGTTTTCGGTGGAGAATATTGTGTCTGAGCATGGTGAAAAGGCGCCAAATGTTGTGTATAAAGGCAAGCTTGAAGATGATGATGATGATCGGTTGATTGCGGTTAAACGGTTTAACAGATCGGCTTGGCCTGATACTCGCCAGTTTTTGGTATTTTAGTTATTATTATTATTATTATTGGGGAAAGAAAAGACAAAATTCCCTTCGTTTTGTGTGAAACAGATCTTGGTACAGGTTTTTTTATTTCTGGTTTTGGGTTTTTCGAGTTGGGTCGTTTGGTTTTTTTTGCTTGGAAAAAGTGATCTAAAAACTCACCGATTTAAAGTTCGGGTTGGTCGGGTTTAGGTTATTCTGGTTTGGGTCAGTACGGTTTTCGGGTTTATATGTAGACAATAATCAAAAGTCAAATATCATTCTACATTAAGGTCCCAAAAAAACTATTACTCCCGTCCAAAACAAAACGCATTTATAAAGAAAAGACAATAAATGTTTGGGGACTTTATTCCGGGTCGGGGTGTTTGGGTTTTTGCTTGAAAAAGTGACCTGATATGACCCATTTAAGGTTCGGGTTAGTTTGGGCCAGGTTCTGTTTTCGGGTTTAGATGTAAAATGAAGAAAAATGTTTTTTTTTTTTACTTCACGAAATATCATCAAAATTCATCATGCAACTAAAAAAATATCATCAAAATTCAAACATCATTTGACAATATGATATGATACTGTTCAAAAGCCCCAAAAGAAATTTTAATCCCAAAACTTAATAATTTCAAATACTTTAAACCAAAACTCATTTATAATAAAGGACAATGGTGGTTCGGGTTTTTTCGCTGGGAAAAAGTGACCTGATAAATGGCTGCATTTAAGGTTCGGGTTTTTTGGGTACTCTCTAATTCGGGTTCAAGTGGCCTTGGATTTAGGTTTCGGGTAAAAATGACAGCCCTACCTTTTTTTGGTAAAAGGGGTAAATAAAATTAAAACTAAAAATGACAGCCCTACCTTGGTGGCCCCATTTAGTGTTTCTGTTAATTTCTGCATATTCATCACATTAATCAGTTAATTGATTAACTAATTACGTGTTAATTCGGTCATTAGGATGAAGCAAAAGCTGTTGGACAGCTTAGAAGCCCAAGATTAGCCAATTTGCTGGGATGTTGCTATGAAGGAAATGAAAGATTGCTAGTGGCGGAGTTCATGCCTCATGAAACTTTATCCAAACATCTATTTCACTGTCAGTTCTTTATAACTTATTACTTATTAATTTCCATTTCAAATGTTCATAATTTGTAACAAACTTATAATGTATAACATAATATAGGGGAAAGCCAACCATTAAAATGGGCAATGCGATTACGTGTTTCTCTGTATTTAGCACAAGCATTAGATTACTGCAGCAGCAAAGGTCGGGCTTTGTATCACGACCTTAATGCTTATAGAGTCTTGTTTGATCAGGTAACAAAATATTAGATATAATAATTTTTGAAAATTGTTTTATGTTCTATTGTGTCTTGTCTTGTGTAAAGGTTTAAAGATTAGCCGATCTAAGACGGAGTACCTCTACTGTGATTTTGGTGGGATAAACGACAATGAAGACGCACATATCACAATTGAAGGGCAGGTGGTCCCGCAGGAAACGAAGTTCAAGTATTTAGGATCATTTGTACAGAGCGATGGGGAATTAGACAGTGATGTGACCCACCGAGTTCAGGTAGGATGGTGTAGATGGAAAGCAGCCACAGGTATATTGTGCGACAAGAGTTTCCCGACTAAACTAAAGGGAAAATTCTATAGGGTGGCAGTTAGACCTGCAATGCTATATGGAACAGATTGTTGGGCCATCAAGAAGGCACAAGTGCGGAAGATGGAGGTAGCAGAAATGAGAATGCTACGTTGGATGTGTGGGCACACAAGGCTAGACCGAATAAGAAACGTTGTGTTTCGCGAGAGATTAGGGGTGGCGAACATAGCAGACAAGATAAGAGAGTGGAGATTGAGATGGTTTGGACATGTAAAGAGAAGACAGACGACGAATCCTGTTAGATCCGTAGAAAACATTACTATAGAGGGGAGGAGGGGTAGAGGACGACCGAAATTGACTTGGGATGAGAGGATTAGGCATGATTTGATAGACCTAAACCTCTCCGAGGACATGGTTGAGGATAGGAATTCGTGGAGAAGTAGAATTAAAGTTAAGGATTTTTAGAGAGAATTGATTACCTTAGGGCTTAGACTTAACTTATTTAGGTCACATACCATAATGGTATTTCCCTTACATATATTATTATTATTATTATAATTATTATTAGCTTTTATATATCTGTTAAACTGTGATCTTATTATTAATATTATTATAATTAGTAGTAGTTTTTATATAACTGTTAAACTTTGATTTCCTTTATTTTGCTTCATACACATGTACTTAGAGCCGAGGGTCTCTCTGGAAGCCACCTCTTTATTCCTTTGGATAGAGGTACGGTGTGCCTACATCCCACCCTCCCCAGACCCTACTTATAGCTTTGCTGTCGGTGGGATTTTACTGGGCATGATTGATTGATTGATTGATTGTGTCTTGTCTTGTGTTCTTATTATTGTATCGTGTAGGAATGCAATCCGAGGCTCTCGTGTTTTGGGCTAATGAAGAATAGCCGGGATGGAAAAAGCTATAGCACGAATTTAGCTTTCACGCCTCCAGAATATATGAGAACAGGTATATTACAAATGGTCATAAAAAGGTAAATAATTTAATGACATTTTTAATTAAAGCTAACTTATGTTAATTTTGTTGTTTGGCAGGTAGAGTGATAGCCAAAAGTGTAATTTACAGCTTCGGTACTATATTACTCGATCTTCTGAGCGGGAAACATATTCCCCCGAGCCATGTAAGTTCATTCAAGTTTGGAAACCGTTCGGCAGGAAATTCGTTTATTTAATAAATAAATGAGTGAACATGAACACAAAGTTTTGTTTGATTAGTTAAACAAACGAAAATGAACACGAACACATGTCTTGTTCGTACATTTATGTTCGTGAATGTTCGTTCATTTAAGTTCGTTGATTAGTTTATGTTTGTTTAAGTTCGTTCGTCTACGTTCATTAAAACTCTATATAATTATATTTTTTAGCTTCAATACATTGTTCTAAACACTGCTTTTAACTAGTTTTACCGTTAAAGAACGAATATAAACGAACACGAACTTGTTCATTGTTTTAACGAACCAAAACGAACATGGTCTGTTCGGGTTCAATCGGTTTGTTTACAAGCCCCTAAATCTTTATGTTTGCAGGCACTTGATTTAATAAAAGGGAAGAATTTTCAAATGCTAACGGATTCTTGTTTAGAGGGCCATTTCTCTAACGATGATGGAACCGAGTTAGTTAGAATTGCATCGTGTTGTTTGCAATATGAACCCAGAGAGAGGCCCAATGCCAAATCGGTTGTGGCCTCCCTTACTCCTCTTCAGAAACAAACAGATGTAAGTCCACTTATTGTTCCTATCTACGTTAATTATTTATTAATCATTTGATTATTTTATTTACTTACACCTATAGCTATATTTATATGTATTAATAAGTATAACTTTATATAAAACATAATATATACTATTTTGTAAAATTTTATTAGGCTTGTAAATGAACCAAGCGTTAAATGAACCGTGCGTCGGGAAATTCATTTATTTAATAAACGAACGAACATGAACACGTTTCATTCGTTCATTTTTGTTCATTCATTTAAGTTCGTTTATGTTTGTTAAGTTTGTTTTTTACGCATGTTAATATGAATTCAAGTTTTGTAGGCCCATTGCAATTTGGTCTAGTTGTAATAACTTTTTTGGCTCAACACATTATTGCTTACATTATGTTCGTTAATCTATGTTCAGATATGTTCGTTCGCTTACGTTCATGAACCATTTGTTTATTCAGTTAACATATGAATAGAAACGAACAAGAAAAACCGTTTGTTTAATGGTTCATGTTCGATTGTTTGTTCTCTTGAAGTTAAAACAAACGAACACTAACATGCTCCGTTTGGTTTGTCTACAAGCCTAATTTTTATCATTGTTATATTTAATAATAACTATTATGATTTTGTAAACAATCTATTAACACTATTAGAAGTCCAGTTTTTTTCATATATAATTTAGTTATAATTTTACAGGCTTCATCCCTTGCATTACTGGGAATCGGTAACGAACCGACACCTACAACACAAATATTAAACCTGTCACCTCTTGGAGATGCATGCTCGAGAATGGATTTAACAGCCATACACGAGATACTGGAAAAGATAGGATATAGTGGCGATGAAGGGGTTACAGATGAGGTATTATTAACATTTTTAATGTTATTTCAAATAAGCATAATATAGTTTATGAAACTATTTTAATACGCGTTTATTTATTTCCTTTGTAGCTTTCATTCCAAATGTGGACTAGTCAACTACATGACACATTAAACGGTAAGAAGCACGGGGACAACGCTTTTCGGGCCAAGGATTTTACTACTGCGATAGAATGTTACACAAATGTAAGTAACATGATATTATCCGACACGTTTGTTTTACAAACGAGTTGATACAAATTATGGTTTATCTTGGATTTTGCATTTTATTGAGAGTGGGACGATGGTGTCACCGACTATGCAT
The DNA here is from genome assembly GCF_021521415.1 of Bidens hawaiensis. NCBI lineage: Eukaryota > Viridiplantae > Streptophyta > Magnoliopsida > Asterales > Asteraceae > Bidens > Bidens hawaiensis. Next base: position 179,576 of record NW_027494208.1, read on the forward strand.
GTACGGCGTTGTTTGAGTTATTTGATGATAAACAAGGCACAAGAGGCGTTAGGAGACGCGATGCAAGCTCAAGTGATAAATCCTGATTGGTCAACCGCACTTTATCTTCAGGCGGCTGCTTTATTTAGCCTGGGGATGGACAAAGATGCACATGATATGCTTAAAGATGCTGTCTCGTTGGATTTGGAAACGAAATGAAACTGCATATGCGCTGGTTTTGGTTTTATGTAGGTAGGAAATGTGGTTTTAGGTGTTGATATGTGCATTGGTTTCTTTGAAGGTTAGTTGATGATTGTATTGAACCGACTGTTTTGCAATCTTTATTATTCGTATGGGTTAGAAGATATAGCTTACAAATTCGACTCATTTTGTTGCGAAAATTTATGTTTGGTTCGCATGATAGTTTAAATGCGTCAAATTTATGTTTTTACTTGTTACACAAATATAATCAGCAAATCACAATCAGAAAGAAGCATCATAATAAATTCTACAAGTGAAAGCCTTGTTGCATAATAGTTTCAACAAATTTAGCACAAAATCTTTCCAAAATTTGTTTCATTCATATAGGAAATACAACTTAATCTATATGATTTATCAATCTTCAAAATTACTAAAATGTGGTCACTAACTTCCCAGGCTATGCATACTTGAGTAACAACAAATCATCGAGTATTATTATTGAATAACGAGGCTAACGATTCACATGGGTGGTCTGCCAGAACCAAGCAGTTGGCCTACAAGATTTGTGACCTGAAAATGATTGACATTAATCATTGTTATCATAATTTAAACAAAACACGAAATGATGCAGACGTTTATACAACTTAAAGATGCAAAATATCTGAATATGTACCTGCCAGTATTTTGCAACACAGCGGTCAATGCAACTGGTTTCACCCATGTTTAACTCTGATTCTTTGTACCTAAAACAAGTAAGATTATTAAACCAAGATATTAAAAAAGCCAGCAAGAAAGCTAAGATTATCAAGAAACGATACCTTTTCTCAACACATTTTGCAAAACATGTATGAGTTAGCCTGCATCAAAATTTTACAAATGTGTTAAATAACCATAGTGCTTCTAGTTCCTAGGTGAGCGCTTTGGCAATGTCTACGACAAGAACATGTGAAGATAAAAGCCGAGCAAAAGAAACACAAGGAGTGCTATTGAAACTTATATCTAGGAGAGGTCAAAGGCATTAATTGATACATTTTGTTATTCAAGTTTTGGAATTACATTTGAATCTTGACTATTTTTAAAGTTTTAGTCTTAATTAGATGATATTAAATGCTATATAATAGTTAATAACTTTGTTTATTTTATTTGAAGAATAGCATTATTTTTCATATACATGATATATTTTTAATTTATTATTTTAGTATGCTTCTCTTTTCTTCAGTCCCTCACTTTTTTTTGCGCTTTGCGCCTAGGCCCCAAGCGAGGCCTATGCGCCTTGAGTGCGCTAACTTGTATACACAGGTTCTTGACCTAACTGTTAAAGGTTCCACACAAATAATAAACCAAGCATTCATGGTGACATATTACATGCCATTAATGCGAGATTACTACTCTACTTGAACAAGTTAATAACAACGAATAGCATCATCTTCTGAATGATAGATCATGATATAATATAATTACACGCCAGCAGTTCTTATTTTTCCAAATGTTTTTCCATCATAATCAGACCCGTATCTCTAAGCATATTGAGTCTAACCTAAACACATCATAAATTCTCGAAATAATTAAACAAAGATCAAAAACCTTACTTGTTAAACAATTCAACTCTGTATTCCATCTCTTTCTCCGCCATTCCAAAGATCTAAAAACCAAAAACACGTCATCAGTTTCATCATGCGAAAAGTTAATCCTTAATCTTTTTATTTATTCAACGCCAATGCCTATTACTTTGCCTAGGTCTGTAAACGAACTGAACGTTCGACAAATTGTTCATAAACTGTTTGGCATAAAGTTGTTTATGTACAAAAATTTCGTTCGATTAACAAAATGAATGAACACGAATAAAGGCTCTATGTTATATCAATCGTGTTCGTGAATGTTTGTTTATTAACATTTGTTCATTCTAGAGTTTTAAAAAAAAATAATGGCTTTTCTAATCTTATCATATATATTTATATTAAAAAAACATATGAATGCTAGAAAAAACACCTAACACGAAATTAAGCTAAAACTTAAACACACTTGTGTTGACCTCACAGGGGTATCTCCTTTAGCTGGTTTGAGGGATAATGGGTTTGTAGCTGGGCAAGCAATGAAAAGGGCTGAAACGAAGAAGGTGGAGAAACATGCTAAAGCCTGCGAAGAGAACCAACATGCTTTTGTCCCTCTAGCTTTTGATACCTTTGGCTCCTTGGCACCGGAAGCTATCCGTTTCCTAACCAGGGTCCAACGGGTTGTGCATAGCAATATGTCGACTCCAAAGGGGCAGGGGTATGTCTTTAGCAGGTTAGGGTTTGCAATTCAGAAAGGGGTGGCGGCACAGCTTGTTGCCCGCCTACTTGCTATGTTGATGTAATATCTATGTTTCTGTATAATGAAAAATGAGTTTTATACCTAATGTAATAGCACCAATATAATTAATTGATAAAACAACAGGTAGTAGGCTACATTTAGATCCAGAAACTTGTTAAACGAAATCAATCAATTTGAAGATGAAATGAATTAGTTACCTGTTCCTTGTCTAATGCGGTGGGCGTATTGTTGTTGGCAGCCATTATTACTACTACTGAATCAGACGGAAACCTTCAACAATCGGATTACAGATTAATAATAATAATAATAAGAGTTTAGTTTTGGATGTCGAGATCTGGAAGGTGGAGTTTTTTAAGGGTTTTACGAATGCAAAAAGTATCTGTTTTGGTCACACAAGTTTTCATTTTGACAATTTTATCTTTTTTACATTTTTAGAGCGTTTCCGGCTCTATCCGTATCTGTAATTATGCTAAAATTTATTTATTTATTTATTTTAAATTAAATAATATTCTTTTTATACTCTTAACATTAACTTTTCATTATTCTCAATTTATAACCATTTTCAGAAAACATTAAAAATTACATAATTATAGAGGAATTGTTGTGATGTTTCTCAAAATTTACTTATAAGTGGTGATATTTTTTTAATTACACTATAAAATATATAGAACTCACTTACATAATTATAGAGGAATTGTTGTGAATGCTCTTAGGCCCAATTGTATGCTTTCACGCACATGGTGTTAAAGCTGAATTGGCAATGGTCAACGATTGGTATACCATTCCTTTCATAGGTTAAGGGCGTATGCAAAGTGAGTTAAAAATATTAACGAGCTTTAAATTCTCTACTCACACAAAATAATTTAGGAATCAGTTTTACATAAAACAGAGATACATAAAAGGGGTTAAAAAATTTTCTTTAGGGTGAGATGGAGTGAAATGTGGTAAAGTAAGTAATGCGCTACCTACGTAAAGTTAAGGAGCGTGAACGTATACCCCATGGCGAATGACCTTATAATTAACTCGATAAAAACCTGGTGGTGTAAACTTTAAAATGAGTTTAGTCAAATTTAGTCTTACTGGATAACGGGACATAAATTTTCATACTTGATTTTCTTGTATATTGATAATTTGCTACTTTGTTTGTTATTAGAGTCTTGTTTAATTTGGAATATTAACTTGTTTATATAGTTTGTAGTAAGTATAAAGTTATTAAAATCAAAGAACAAGCTGACTTGAGTTGAATACAATATCAACTATTCAACTCCATCATGGATTGAATATTAGGACCCAAGCCAACTCAACTCAGTATCGTTAGGCGACCAGGCTCGAGTTGGTGTTGGTTTGGCTATGCTCGTAACCACAATGGTGTTTCCTTTACTTTATTTTATTCTCAATTTTAGTCCATTTACATCGTACCATAGTCAAATCTTGATTGGTTGTTGGTTATCTCATCCGCTGTTGGTGACTACTTTTATTCTTGCCCTATTGACACACTGTACATATATAGGTTATTTTTTATTTGTTTTCTTCTTAAGCGAGTTATTGCGCAATCAGGTGAGGCTCGGAGGGTGTGAGAGCCGCACCATCGGCCGGGGCACATAAGTTTCGGGGGCACAGACTTTTTTTTATACATATTACATATATATGTTTTTTGGTGTTACAAATAAGGTTATTTGCGATGGTTTATGAGATAATTAAATGTTCAGAATGGTTTCTGCTTATAATAAATCGGTCGATAAAAGTTTTATCCATGTACATTAGCGAATTTTATTTTTTCGTTAAGGCATACGTGCCTTCTTATTTTAGCTCGGCCGAGGTATTTAAATTCTTGGAGACAGCTGTGCGCAATAAGCGAGACCAACATTCCCGATGTTATTTCTTCCTCATGTGTTTCTTCTTCCACCCTCATGATTTCGCCTTCAAGGGTTATTTCTTCCCGGTCTGGGATATAATGAGGGTTCAAGAGACCAAATGTGTTACATTCCCGATGTTTCTTCTTGGACCCTCATTATATCCCAAACCGGTTTACCTTTTACATGTCTAGGTTTAAATATGTTAGCAACTATATTATTGGTTTTGAGCTTGGACAAATGGTGTTGTAGATAGGCTTAACCCGGATGAGTTAGAATCGGCATATATGAAGACTAGAGAAGAGAGGGATGTCCTCCCTTCATTTTTACATACAAGACGCACATCTAATCTCTCGTTTGAACTCTCATCATCCTATCGGCTATCAAGTCGTCTCTCACGTTTCAAGGGTTGGTCTTTTGTGTTTTAGATGTGAGAGAGAAGTATGCAATCTTTGTTCATATGTCTTGTTTAAGATCTTACAAACGTTTTTCAAAATTAAATCACAATAAAAAAAAATCTAATTTTGACAATGCATAATGCTTGACCTCTTTATGTTGAAAAGGCGACGCTACCGCTCACTTTCTCACAAAGGGTGATGCATAGCTACATATATAGCCATATAGGTTTCCAATAAATCCATTGAAAAGGGATTATACAAAAATAAGACCCTTAAAATAATTGAATGTTTAACAATACTTGACTCGTTTTGTTATTTTACTTAGACTCATTTAATCCATTTGAGATAAAAACACAAGGTCGTAGAAAACACTAAACAAGAAGTAAAGAACAAGCCAAACATAGAAAGCTAAAGAAATAAAATGTTGTAAGAATCACAAGATTTATCAAGTATTATAAACACTTTTAATTAATATAAAACTTTGTAATATGTAGTTGTACAAAATGCAATATTATTACTCGTAATCCAAAGGATATTCATGATGTGAGTCAAAGTAGCTCCAGATCCAGTTTATGACGCACAAGCTCCTACTTCCATGTGAATATGGATCTTGATACGCATCATGAACATCCTTTGGCTTACGGGAAATTATAGTATTTTGTAAAATTATTATGTTAAAAGATTAAAAGATGCTTTATATACTTGAATAGCAAATCTTGTAGGTCTTACAACATTTTGTTACTTTCTTAGTTTCCGAGTATAGTTTTTGCAAGAAGTTGATTGTACGTGTTGTATCTAACTCAAACTGATTAAACGAGTCTTAATACAGATTAGATAAAAACAAAGGATGAGTTAGATTACGCTTGTAAATTGTAATAATATAAGATGGATAGAAGTATAGAACATGTTGAAATTAAATATAAGAAAATTACTGAAATAATATACGAGTCAGATGGTAAGTAACACCCCATGACAAAAGCAAACCATATTCATCAAATTCAGCCTTTATAATATAATCTAATTTAAAACTAGCAATCTGAATCTGAATCTAAATCTGAATCAACATCAGGTAGCGCACACGAATAATGAATCCCAAGTTTGCACGGTAAGCACTTAAAAGATCATTTCATGCTGTAGTTCTCCATCACACTCAATGCGTTTACCATTAGCGTTAATCCCTTGTACAAATGTGATAGGGTGTGAGTGATTTTCAATCTCAAGTGTTCTTCCAAACTTGACATTGATATACACAAAGATAGGATGTTCGATGCCTTGAATATGTAGATTGTTCACATTGAAGCTTTAAGAGGGCACATGCACTGTGCATAGACGTGGCACACGTGCTGCAATGATAGAACCAGTCTGTCGGGTTAAGTTCATCCTCACAAATCTCACAAAAGTATATACTACTATGGTTCTCAGCCGGGTAGTATCTTAGACTAAGTAGATGTTTGTCATACTTGTGCCTAATTGTTCTTGGTAATAGCAAAGCACAATATGCATGCAGAAAGAAATCGCAATCTGGACATCGGAACCCCACTAAATCTCTAAAATACCTCTTACATGCTTTACATGTCCTTTTGGATTCATCGGCTGGAGCAAAACATCTTAAGAGGAGATGGTTAGGATGAGCTTCATGTGTAATTACATCAGGTGTGCAGCCACAATTGATATCCACATAGTATTCACATTGCTTGCATCCATATGCAAAACCATTGGAAGGTGTCGAACAAATCGCACACCAAAACACACCTAACAACTTTCCAGGGATCTTTGGCAGGAGAACAAGCGTATGCTCAGGATGGCTATGACGGTCTTGTATTTTAGAGGGTAGCCTAGTGCACCACTCATGAAGAACAAAATCACAATGATGTTGGGAACACTTGTAGAAGGGCACATTCGTGATTGGCCTCACACATCCGTCACACAGTATATCCTCTCTATTCATGGGATTTTGGAGAGAAACTAACTCATTGAGCGTGTCACCAAGAATCAATGGGTGTGGATGACAAAATATGTCACCATCAATCTTCCTTTTAATAGCTAACTCGCCTTTGTTGATAAAATGGTGCATCAGAAGGTTCACACTTTCATCAGGAAATGGACAACGAATTAGGTTAGGATGATCATTGTCTTTGAAATTTTTGTAAGTTTTGCCGAACCCTGACCTAATTAAAGTTAACTTAATTGACAAGCACAACATATAATATTCAAAAGAAAATAACATTTTATATCTTATTCACCTGCGGACATCAACACAGTTGACATAAACGCCTCATTCCTTGAAGTCGCACAATTAAGATGAACGTAATATAGACATTTATCGCATCTATAATGCCATAAGTGATAACCATATTCCTCTTGGTAAGGATCAAAACCTTTCTCACAAACTCTGTATTTGGGGAAGAATTTAACCCTCATCTCAATAAAAGGAAAGGAATAGGTAAGAGTAAGTAAATGAGAATGGCTGAAACTCCCATTCGTGGACTGTTGGATAAGTAACTTAACCGGAAGCAAAGCGCAATTCAAGTTGATCCTAAACAAAGAACAAGTGGTACAATGGAAGAAGGTCCCACTATGTTCTTCATCGCACGCATTGCAACTAGATATTGTCTGGCCAAAATAACGTTACAGTTGGTGAGGGTGACTTGGGTGCTCTATTTTTTGTTCGGCCGTAGTTGCACAAATTATGTCAATGGTAAACATGCAAATGGAACAAAAATATGTATATAGCCTCAATCGCTCAACTTGACAAACAACACACCTCCATCTACGAAGGCCATTTTCGGGCCCATACAACTCAAGATTGTGGTCCGGATGTAATGAGTGGTTTTGATTGGTTATGGGCAATTGTGCGCAAAATTTGTGTAGGAAGTAGTCACATTCCTTGCAACAGTAGTAACATAAATGAAATGAATTGATCTCCTCTTGGCACATGTTGCATATGCCAACGTGGCCCTCTTCCACCACAATATCATCGTTAAATTCATTTTCATCCTCATCCTCTTTGTCAGAGTTTTCATTGTCGTGGTGAGGCTGAAGTTGGACAAGGTTTAAAGGATGCTCGTGACTAAAATGTTGGAGCTGCTCCATTGTAACTACACTCGGTTACAGAACATGTGTTACAAAAATCATATAAGCCGAAATATCCTTGTATGATAAAAAGATTTAAAAGAGACCGCAATTGTAGTTTCATTTGAGATCTTAAGTTTAATCAGTCTCATAGTTACTAGCTAATTACGGTGAATAAATAAATAACAACTTAGTATTTGGGTTATCCCAAATTGTTCTTTGTCCTGATTAAGCCATAAATATCTAAAGAAAAAGACTTCTAGATGATCTTTGTTATATTGTTCATATTAATTTCAAATGAATTTATATTTTTTAAACGGTTATTTTCTTGTGTTTTTTAGGTCATCACACTTTCTAAATTGGAGAGCTTCGTTACCCCACTCTAGTCAGACTATATTGTTTTAACCGAGTTAACGCTCCCTTCAGAATTTGGCTTGGGCGTTCCCCCGAGAAACCATACCGCCGATTGTCACTTGATAGTCGTTGTACCTCCACAATAGTAGAACTCTCTGGCGTAATACACGGTGGAACGAAAACCAGGGTGGGCTCGGGATTCGAACTGACAACCTCACAAGACCTAGCTCAAATCTTCCCTTACTATAATTCACAAAAAGTGATACAAGTGAGGATCAGACTTGAGTCATAGAATTTCAAATGGGATTCGAACTGACAACCCAAGTCTTCCTACCACTAAATCACAAAGTCATAGAATTTCAAATGAATTTATATGATAATAAAATAATTGGCCGAATAACCTCAATATGATGCCACTGTTTTTTAATACATTGTAAAAGAAAATTGCAATCATCTTGTGACAGTGTTGTCAAGACAATATGATAATTAATTAATCACAACCAGAAATCCAGCATATAATTTCACACGTCACTGTTTGAAAGCACCATGACAACAAACTGATAACATAATTATCTTTTTATTTAAATTATGAATTTTAATACATATTTTTTTATTATTTTGTGTTTATTTCGTTTCATAGTTTATCTGCTTCCTTATATAATATTAATAGAGATCCATGGTTGTTTAGCTTATGAGTTTTGATGGAATATGAAATAATAAGAACTTTGTTCTTGGAACATTTAGTTCAGTTATCGATTTTGATTAATCATAAGTTTTCTTTAGCCCGTGAACGTTTACAAATCTGCATGATGTCAGAGCTTTTGGTTATCAAATGGAACGACGTGAAGCTGAGTACTTGCTTGCTCATAGAGTCGCTGATAGAGGCAACGGCAAAAGTATGTTCGATTCACGTGCCCAAGGCAAAAGTATATTCAAATAGCAGATTCGCCGACACAGCAATCAGTGGAATCTATCCTGACCCATGGTATGCTAAGATCAAAGACTCCAACAAAGAGTATGCGACCTCAAGTTATGACATGAGATTCATCAACTAAAGCAACGGATCTGAGATCTTAAGGCATAATTGGCATGGAAGGAAATGAGGACAAGTTTATTTATTCAAGAGGGGAGTATGATGCGGGATCCGATCCATTAAGTTAGCCTAACCCAAATTTTTTTTATTTATAAATATGATTGTTAGGTCTTTCGTTTAGTTAATTGATTTTTTTATAAAGAACTTGTAAGCTTTAAGGTTGTCAACCAAATCATTTGGTTCGAATTGTTTGAATAAAATCATGTTCTTGAGCCATTCAGTTGCGCTTCAAAACTGCATTATTTAGTATCAAAGCTTTTGGTTCTCAAATTGCTCGACGTGGAGGTGAATACTTGCATAATCGTATAGTCTCTGACAAAGGCGACGACATAATTGTTTTCTATTCATGTGCTCGTGGAGAATATCGACGTCCTACTTGCAGAGTTGTCGACAAAGGAAGCGATGGAGTCTATTCCGACCCACGAGATCTTAAATGATCAAACAGCTCCAGTAACAAGTCCGAGATCTTAAAATATAACAGAATACACGGCTTCGATAGAGGATCTGAGATATCGAGTTGAAAGGGGATACGCGCAATAAGGAAAACAAGTCGAGCACCTTCGTTTGGGACGAAGGTGACAACGCAGAGAAGCATCCATTTAACCGTCACTAACCAATTTATCAAGAGTGTATATCGGAAGATGGACAAAGGTTTGATGAAGAACCGAAGTTCAATGAAAATGGACTTGAATTCCATGAAAGACGAGTGTTTATTTGTGGAACAAGCCTTGAACATTAAATTGTTCATATTAATTTCAAATGAATTTATTTGATTTTGTCATATAAAACATTCGCTAATGACTGTAATTTAACTTGTTTTAAGTAAAGAAAGATTGTAGTGACAAATTTGTGAAGGCAATATGATGGTGATAATTATCACTACCAGAAATCCAGAATATTTACCCGTATCACTGTTTTAGTTAACTACATACAGTTTGAGATCGTCATTTGACAATTTTTTGATTTGGGTTGTATTTAAACAAATTGTGGACACTCTAAAAAATAAAAAAGAAAGAGTAGACTTCTTGCTATGATACAAATGGAGCTTGTTGCTGAAAGAAAAATATACTGGTGGATATAAAGCTCAAAAAGGATTTGTGTTGGGCAATGGTTTTAATAGCTCACAAAAGTGCTAAATGGTTAATTAAACCGTAATAAAAAAAGGGTTAAAGATAACGAATCGGTTTCAAAATTAAGGGGACGTTGAAAGTTAATTTTGAAACGAGTAAAAAGAAAGTTGAAGGGGATTTGGTTCTTAATAATATTGAACAGTCGTGGTAAGTAATATTACCGTAAAGTTATCAGTGTTGTTCGTGTTGTTCGGTTCAAATAAATAATAACAAAGAAAAAACAAATTATTTTCTTCAATTATCAAATTTCCAATTTCTTTTCATAGAATAATTATGAAATATCCTTAAAAATAGACAACTAAAATATAAATAATACTAATAATATAGAAAACAAGTCCAAGCTTTTCTAAAATCAAGGATGTGTATTATGTTAAAATCATGATGGAACTAATAAAACAAAAAAATAATGAATAACATTTTCACTTATCAGCATATTAATTTCATATTCACTTATTTGCTTCGTTGATTAAAATATAGAAACATTAGAAAACAACTGCATCTATATATGTTTTCAGTTTTCTAAACAGAAAGATATACTTATTTTTTCTTTGTAATTTTACAGTTTATGTGATCATGCCTAAAATCCATATATAATTACCAATAACTAGCATCATTTTGCATACATAAAATGATAATCACTAACATCCTCTTTGTAGAAAGAAACTTTTAACCGAAAACTTGGGCTGGATTCTACCAAAAGTTATTTTTTCTTCCATGTTATATTTCTTTCATTAATTTCCAAATTAATCCCTTGCATGTAAGGGTGTGTTCGGTGTGGTTTTGGGCTAAGATGAACCAAAACCAAAGTCCGGTTTTTTGCTTTTTCAAAACCATTCGGTTTTCGGTTTTCAGTTTTCGGGTTCAATTTGGTTTTGGATTTGGTTTTTTCGATTGTACTAATCAGGCTAGTAATTTTCGGCCACAGAAATTTGACCAATGATATATTTTGAAATTGGATCCAATATTTTTTTTTATTTTAATAATTAATAGAATGTTATACATTTTTGCATAGAATATTAAGCGCTAATAAAAGATACATTTAAAATGATATAAGCTCATCCAAATCGACAAAACATAATCGATTAACGTCAAGACTGAAAACAAATATCCAAGTTTATGAAGCATATACGATTCAACGAAAAAGTAATTAAACAAAACGGTTTTTTCGGTTTTTCACATAACACTAAACGGAATCAAAAAGCTGATTATTCGGCTTGTACTAAAAATCAAGACCAAACGTCGGCTTCTAATTTTGTTTGGTCCTTTCGGTCTAGTTTTTTTTTATTTCAAGTCGGTTTTTTTCGATTTCGTGCACACCCCTACTTGTCTACTTGTCTGTATATATATTAATCATCCAAACCAACAAATCTAAAAATGGAAAGAACTAAGGACGTACCTATGGTGTGTCGCAGATAAAGCTTCTTTCTCTAATCACCAAAACTGGATACACAAATCGTGTAAAATAAAGTGTGATGGATGTTTAGTGTAGGCAAAGGGGGCATATGAATAAATAGGCATGAAAATAAGAATAAGAATATACACTAATTAAATGAATTTGCTATCATCAAGAAACCCAAATTCCTTTCTCGAATCCAAAGCATTGTTTTATTCGACTCTTGAAATGAAAGCAATCTTAAATTCGTCTCTTACCTTTCGTTTTCTTATTTTCTAAATTCTTGTTGGATAACTTTTAGTTATAGAGAGAAATATTATGAACCGCGTAGAGAAAGGAATCAACTTATGTAATTTCTAGTAGAATTACGCGGGTGGTCTATTTCAAATTTTGGTTTTGTATCTCACAAAAGTTTTTGAAACACTTGACTTATCTTATGCATGAACAAAGCATGTTTGATTTTTGTAGTGTGAAATTTGATTTTTCGGTTAAGATTTTAATGTTTTTCGAAAATGGTCGTGAGTGAAGGAGAAATATTGTTCTACTTTTGCAATTTTTTTTACAACTACACTATACATTATTCAATATATAGAACTCACTCACATAATTATAAAGGATCTGTTGTGAATGCTCTTAGACCCAACGGTATACTTTAACGCCCATGACGTTAAAGCCGAGTTGGCAAGGGTTAACGAGTGACATGCCATTCCTTTCATAGATAAGGGACGTTAAATGCAAGGTGGGTTAAAAATATTAACGAGCTTAAAATTCTCTACACACACAAAATAATTTAAGAATAACTTTTACATAAATAGAGAGACATAAAGAGGGTTAAAAAATTTTCTTTTTGGTGAGGTGGAGTGAAATGGGGTAAAGTAGGTGATGTGCTATCTACGTGGACTTAAGGAACGTGAATGTATATCCATGCCTTATAATTAACTCGATAAAAACCTGTTGGTGTAAACTTTAAAATGAGTTTAGTCAAATTTAGCCTTACTAGTTAAGTGGACATAATAAATTTTCATACTTGATTTTCTTGTATATTGATAATTTTCTACTTTGTTTGTTGTTATTAGAGTCTTGTTTAATTTGGAATATTAACTTGTTTCTATAGTTCGTAGTAAGTATAAAGTAATTAAAATCAAAGAACAAGCTGACTTGAGTTAAATACAATATCAACTATTCAACTCCATCATGGATTGAATATTAAGACCCAAGCCAACTCAACTCGTATCATTAGGCGACCAGGCTCGAGTTGGTGTTGGTTTGGCTATGCTCGTAACCACAATGGTGTTTCCTTTACTTTGTTTTTCTCAATTCTAGTCCATTACCATTGTACCATAGTCAAATCCTGATTGGTTGTTGGTTATCTCATCCCCTGTTGGTTGTTGGCAACTACTTTTTTTCTTGCCCTATTGACACATTGTACACATATAGGTTATTTTGTATTTGTTTTCTTCTTAAGCGAGTTATTGTGCAATAAGTGAGACCAACATTCCCGATGTTATTTCTTCCTCATGTATTTCTTCTTCGACCCTCATGATTTTGCCTTCAAGGGTTATTTCTTCCCGGTTTGGGATATAATGAGGGTCCAAGAGACCAAATGTGTTACATTCCCGTTGTTTCTTCTTGGACCCTCATTATATCCCAAACCGTTTTCCTTTTACATGTCTAGGTTTAAATATGTTAGCAACTGATTATGGGGGGTTTGGGCTTGGACAAATGTAATTGTAGAACTCCACTCGATTAAGTTTACAAATAGCACACCTCCATTCCCGATCTAAGAAGTCACCGTGATTGGACAACGTAAGATTGTGCCCTAGATGTAATGGATGGTTTTGTTGAGTTTCGGGCAATTGTGCACAAAATTTGTGCAGGAAGTAGTCACAATTCTTACAAGAATAGTAACAAAGATGAAATGAATAGATCTCTTCCTCGCACATATTGCATTTGACAACGTGGCTCTCTTCAACCACAATATCATCATTAACTTCATCCTCACCGTATCAGATTTTTCAACGTCGTGGTGAGGCTGAAATTGGACAAGGCTTAGCGGATGGTCGTGACTAAAGTGTCGGAGTTGCTCCATTATAAGTTTATAACTACATTCAAATGGGTTACAAAAATCATATAACCACAAATATCCTCATACAATAATAATTTTTTATTATTTTTAAAAAGACACCACAATTGTTGTTTCCTTTTTATTAACTCTAACATACAAGCCTATACAGCGTATAGGGATATACGGGCCGTATAGGCCACGTATGATTGACAAATGTATGCTGGGGACACAAGAAATAGCTTTTTCAGGTACTATACGGCCCGTATAACCCTATACAACCCATATAGATCTTCAACAACTCAGGTCCTATACGCCCTATACGAGTTATATAGGTGAAAGGTGGTGTATGAATATCATATACCTTACTAATTAATGTGAATGAAAAAAAAATACTTAGGATTTGGGTTATCCCAATGTGTTGTTTGTAATAACTTCGGCATATTCTCTAGATCTATGATATAGTTAATAAAAAGATCTCAATACACATTAAATTGTTCATATTAATGGATTTATTTGATTTTGTCATAAAAACCTTCGCTGAATTATAACCTTAATATAATTTGTTACTTGTTTAAAAAAAGATTGTAAAAAAAATGCAATCTTGTGACAAATTTGTGAAGGTAATATAATAAATTTAAAATCACTGCCAGAAATTCAGAATATTTGCCCATATACTGCTTTAGTTAACTGACATAGAGTTTGAGATCGTCATTTGACAACTTTTTTAATTATTTTTTGTGAACAACATTTTTGTCTATGTTAAAATGGTGAGTTATTGTTTATAAAAGACGTGGAGAAAGTCTTGAAGATACAAGTTGAAGGGGTTTATTGTGAATATATCTTAAAGATGTGTGGATATAAAGAGATCGAACAACTTGTTCACTTTGGGGATACCTGCACTGCAAGATCTGGCCATATTATATATTCTATTGTTCCCAATGAACAAACCTGCTATTTAGATGAATATACACCAAGCTGAGAACAAATCTATATTCTCCTGATAACTACTACCTGACCTCCTCCTTATTTGAAAGAGAGGGACAGAAGAGAGAGAACATTATAATATCCATGCCTTCATCAACCGGAGACTTTTATCCGACGAAGATTTGGTGTTCGATTACTGCTTATCATCATCACCTCTAATATTAGGCGAGGAGAATTTTCATTGGCAAGCTTAAAGAGGTGAGTAATTTCTTTGATCATGTAATTATATTTTTGATTAATTTTGAATTGTCATATGGATATTCATTGGAAATTTGTTGATGATGATGATGATTTACAGGGTGATGAAGGTGTGCCTTTTATCCTCTCTGAAATTTGTTAATTTGTTTTTTATTCTCTGGCCGGTGTTGATAGTTGCACACATAAGGGCAACTAAAGTTACTTGTGTAGAACTAGGTTACCAGGCCTCAATTCACATGTATACATTAACTAAACATGTTTTTAGTCAATGCAGGAAGAGATTCAAAACCGGGAGGAGGTTATGAATATGAGCCTACAACAGGTGTTAGAAGTTAAAATATTTGTGCCCTCAATGTGGTCATTTCAATGTGAAGGTGAGTCAGCATTCTGTTATTTGTTTACTTATTATTATTTTGGAGAAGTTAATGATGTTGGTGGTCGTTTGTTAGGTTGGAAACAACAATCATAAAGTTTATTTATAAACATAATGCAGAAGTCTGGTGGTTGAATTTATGCCATAAAAAGAACCTGCATAATTATTCATAACCATAATGCTATCCAACTGTGTGTTGTTTGCGATCCTTTGGACCATGTGGAAAATGACATTTCATGGCATCATTTTACAGGCTTCTAACTACATTCTTCAAAGGCCGCGCAGATGAAGGAGCCCAACCCGGTGGACAAAAAAAGCCTTTAAAAATGGAATTTGGGAAAGTCAAGAAGAAGCATTTTGCATTATAACTGAAAGGTAAGGAATTATAACGCCTCTAAAAGACAATACTCTATGGTTCAATTAATAAATTAATTTGTAATTTTCTTGATCATTACAGGTTAAAAGTGTGCTCGATCCATATGAGGATGACAATTTGAGTTTGGAAAGTTTTTCAATGCAATGTTTACATCATTGATATAAGTTTTCCTAACATCTCATTGCTAACTTTTTATTATTTAATTGCTAAATAGGCACTGTTATTATGCAAAGCTAAACCAAACTTCCATAAACAAAAATGTTTTTTCATATTGTTATATGGAAAACTTCGTGGACCCCGCGTAATACTTTGTATGATTTACATGTGATTTGTATGGGATTTGTATGGATATTAATCAACGTTCGGAGATATTTCTTATATATGGTATATGTGATGAGAAGTGCGGATTTTGGTGTATATTAATATAATTTCATCAAACTAAATTCTATAAATTATTTGTTGATGATATTACAGGCACATAAACGAGACATCCAATGTTAAGTGATATGGAAAGAAAAACGTATGCAGTTTGATGGATTGTCAAGTTTTCACCTGAAGCATGTGCACACCCAGCCCAAAATGATCTGACTCATGTGCTGACTGTGGTCAAGTTCTTTACTACGAACAACGGATGCAACTATGCGAGACAACATGGATGGTGGTCTGATAGCACTTGAACGTGTGGCTCAACAAATGAGTAAGAAACAATCATTAAACGAGCTTTCATATCAGATTTTGAAGATTACAACGAGACTAAAAGAAGCAACACGATCATCGATCCAAAGGTGGTTTGATCATAGCATCAAGGATCAAGGTTGAGGTTGAAGAACTACAGGTTATTCATGATATTCAAGACTTATAAGAAACACATTAGGATCAAGGGGGAGAACGATAGTCAATCTTAATAGCTCACAAGTGAAATTATGAAAGAGCTAAATGGATAAATTAAGATAGAGGTGGTTTCAAGATTACAAGTCGGTTTCAAGATTAATCGAGAATATTAAAAATTAATCTTGAAAGGAGTAAAAAGAAAGTTGAATGAGTTCCTTCAGTAATAGTAATTTGAAAGATTTTTGATGCGTTACCACAAAATTATCAAAGTTGTTTGTGTTGCTCGATCTAGTTAATTTTCACAAAAACAAGTTATTTTCTTCTATCATCAAATTTTCAATTTCTTTCCATAGGATAGCTATGAAATACTCTTAAAATAAACAACTAAAATATAAATAGGGTTTGGATCAAATGCAAATGAAATTAACATGCTAATTGTGAGAATCAAATAGAGTAATTATAAATACAAGTAGAGCAATTATTTAATTACATCATAGAGTAATTAAATAATTACTCAACTTGATTATCACAATTAGCACGTTAGTTTAATTTGTACGTTAACTTTCCCAATATAAATAATACCAATATAACTTTCATGTCATGTTCACTTATTTTCTTCTTTAATCTAATCTAACTATCTAATTATACTAACAAAAAAAATGAGGATAATGTGGTAGTCTCACATTCATTCTTGGTCTAATATCATTTATCATGCATCTTATCTATTCATGGGTTAGACTATCCTCTATGGTGAGGGGCATTGATGCCCTTCCACATTGCCACGTCAGCGCCACGTAAGCACCAGGGGGCATCGATGTCCTTCCTATAATGCACCGCTATGGTTTAATGCCCCTTGGGTGCCCTATATATGCATATGTATGTATATGTGTGATGTGTGTGAGCGATGGAGAGAGAGGGCCCACAACCCTCCATCACCGCACCCAGCGTTCTGACAACCCCCATCATCGCGCCCCATCACCAAGGACGCCCCTTGGTGGTGTTCCGCGCCCAAAGGCCCCCAACTTTCTACTCAACGACGCCCATAGAGGAACGCCTTATGGGACAAAACCATTTTGAAAAATGAGTTATAATTTCCTTTCTAATTATCTAATCTCTCATCTCATTCATCTTAACTATCTATGGGTCATGGATCAAAATAATTTTAGCAAATAAGATATAATTTCCTTTCTAATTCTCTAATTTCTCATATTATTTATCCTAACTATCTATGGGTCATGGGTCAAAGCAATTTTGACAGATGAGTTATAATTTCTCTTCTAATTCTCTAAGGGGGTGTTTGGTACAGAGAATGGAAAAGGAGAGAAAATAGAAATGGAAATGGAATTGTAGAGAAAGAGAATTGGTATGGAGAATGAGAATCATTTCTCTTGTTTGGTACACGAGAAAATAAACAGAGAACTCTACCATATCCAACCCCACCTCCACCCAACCTGACACCACCCACCACCGCAGCCCCACCACCACAGCACCACCACCACAGCACCACCACCACAGCCCCACCACCACAGCCCCACCACCACCACCAGCCCCACCACCACAGCCCCACACCACCAGCACCATCACCACAGCCCTTTCTTCAACCACAGCCCACCACCACCGGCTGCCGCCACCAAATCCCCTTCTTCAACCACAGTACACAAGAAATTAAAAATTTTGGAACATAAGATATAGAAAAAGGAGGCTCAGATCTGTCATCACTGCCTCTTTGGAGATTTTGTGGTGGTGGTTGTGGTGGCGATGATGATGATGATAATCAGAAGCCACCTGCGACCACCGCCGATTTCCACCACCACTGTCACCCACCTGCGACCACAATCACCCGACCATCTGAAAACCCTAACCTACCACGAACCACCACTTGAAACCCTAATCTCCGTTCACCCGTACCACCTGCAACCTACAACCGGTTACCATCTCTGTGTTCACCACTGCTAACGGCGGAGACGGGGTGGTGGTTGCAGACTTGGAGACGAGGTGGCGGTTGCAGACTTGGAGACGAGGTGGCGGCCGGAGACGGGGCGGTGGCCGGAGACGAGGTGGTGACATGCTATGAGGAGGCTGCTGAGAAATGGATTTCTCTTTGTTTTAAAGAGAAATGGAATTCTCTAGTTTTAGAGAAATAGAAATGAAAAGTGGAAAACAAACAAAAGAAATATTTCTAATTCCATTTCTCCCTAATCAAATCCCTCTACCAAAGCCCCCCTAATATCTCATCTCATTCATCATAGTTATCTATGGGTAATGGGGTCAAAACAATTTTTGTAAATGTTCTATACAAAAAGATTTCTTCGAATTTGTAAATTTGAGATTATATATTTCTTATTGTTTGTATTATATATATTTTTTTTCTTACCTTTAATTTTGTTTATTTATTTCAAATAAAAAGACCTTATTTACTTTTACTATTTGACAAATCTCGTGTAATACAAGTGTTCAAAAGCTGGTAAAAATATAAAAAAAACATTATAAAAAATCGCATCTAAACATGCTATCAGTTTCTAAATTGAAAGATATAGACATAGAGACATTTTTTAACGAACAACAAAATATTTTTATTACGCAAATTATGGGTTTAAACTATGAATGGGCTCGGGACGGTACCGGTACCGATCCCGAATTTTAAAAATAAAATATTTGATACCGGTACCGGTATTTCGTGTAAAATTTAAGAAATATTGGTAATGTACCGGTACTGGTACCGAAAACGCTCATCCCTAGTTTAAACCAGGGGGCGGCTAGTAAAACCGATATAGATTATAGACTTATATTAATCATCCAAACCAATAGAAGTCTAAAAATGGGAAGGACTAAAGACATACCTGTGGTGTGCTGTAGTGTTGCTGACAAAGCTTATTTATCTAATCACCAAATTGGATACACAAATTGTGTACTAAAAGGTCTGATTGATGTTTAGTTTAGGCAAGGAAGATGAGAAAGAGACAGATATATATAAATAGACATGAATAAGAATACTAATTAAAGGAATTTGCTATCACCAAGAAACCAAATTCCTTCGCTTTATTCGACTCTTGAAAGGAAAGCAAACTAAATTCGTTTCTTAGTCATACCCAAATTGCATGACTCTCTTCGTGTTATTTTTTAAATTCTTGTCGGTGAGTCATTGCACGTTATTTTGTCCTTGTTTTTTCTTGTAAAAGTGTGGGGTGCGAACGAGTTGAGCCGAACTCGAGCTCAGCACATTTAAATTACACAGAACTCGAGCTAGGCGTGTTTCGATATTTATTTCTAAAGCTCGAACTTGGCTGGTGAGTAGTTTTTCAAGCTCGGGCTCAGCTCGTGTACTATTTATTAATTAACTATTATATTCTTATAATTATTTTTATATTTTTTTCAGTTATAATTTTATAAAACATAATATATATATATAATAAAAATTATATAAATGGCATGCTCAGTTAGGCTCACGAGCCTGTTTGAGCTCGATAAATAAAGCTCGGGCTCAGGCTTGTTTATTAAACGATCTTACTTTAGGCTCGAGCTTTTCATGAGTCGATCTTGAGTAGCTCGCGAGCAGCTCAGCTCATTTGCACCACTAGCGTCCATGAACCATGTTCCTTATTAAACGAGATACTTGAAAACTCATTAAAACCACCCTTTAACATTAATTTATTGGAAGTTAATCCTAATTAGTCAATGTGGGAAAGCTGAAGTGGTGTTTTGTAAAAGGGGTTTTATGGTCTTTTTTGACGGGGGGTATGCATATGCGTATGTGTATGTGTTGGGAATTTCGGTTCAAGACGTTACTTGGCGTGCAAGGTTAAGTAACGAGATTTAAGAAGTGGATAATTATAGATAATTATGTTGATATTTGGAGATGGGTCTTATGTTGATATTAAATAAGCGTGTTGGTGGCAAAGTTAAATTTGGAGATTTGGAGATGGGTCTTATTTTTTCTCTGAATTAAATAAGCGTGTTGGTGGCAAAGTTAAATTTGGAGATGGGTCTTATGTTGATATTTGCGGGAAATGGTCGATATTGCCAGTCGGTAAAACGGGAGAGCAACAATTATTGACCGACATTTATTATATTCCTAGTTTACAAAGTAATATTATTAGTCTTGGGCAAGAAACGGAAAGTGGTTGTGATATTCGTATGAAAGGCGATTATTTGTTGATGTATGGTGATCAAGGAAAATTGTTGATGCGGGTTACTCGATCCAAGAATCGTCTTTATACGATTAAGTTAAAGACGGGGAAACCTATGTGTTTACAAGCCCGGATTGATAACGAAAATTGGCTTTGGCACGCGAGACTAGGACACCTAAATTTCGAGTCTATGAAACAAATGGTGAAAAATAATATGGTCGTTGGAATGCCAAAAGTTGATCAAGAAAATCAAATTTGTGACTCGTGCTTAGTCGGGAAGCAAACGAGGAAACCGTTTCCGAAGTCGGGGATTTTTAGAGCAACCCGAGCCTTGGAACTAGTCCATGGAGATTTATGTGGGCCTATTACTCCTAGTACCATAGCCGGAAATAGGTACGTGTTCGTCTTGATAGATGATTTTTCTCGTTTCACGTGGACTTTTATGTTGAAGGAAAAAAGTGAAGCGTTCGACACCTTCAAGCGATTTAAAGTCATGGTAAAAGCGGAAAATAGTGAGAAAATCAAGACGTTTCGAACCGATCGAGGGGGAGAATTTACTTCTCGTGATTTCAATCGGTTCTCTGAAAATGAGGGGTTTATTCGGCATTTAACCGCTCCATATACACCTCAACAAAACGGTGTTGTCGAAAGGCGGAACCGCACGATATTGGATATGACTCAGAGCATATTAAAAGCGAGACAAGTTCCAATTTACATGTGGGGTGAAGCGGTGAGGCATTCGACCGACGTGATTAATAAATTTCTAGCTCGAGCATTAAAAGACAAAACACCGTATGAGATGTTAAAGCGAAAGAAACCGGATCTTAAATTTCTTAAAGTTTTTGGATGTGTTGCGTATTCGAAAATAGTTGCGGGAAATATTAAGAAGTTAGACTATCGTTCGACTCGTTTAGTTTATCTCGGAAGCGAGAAAGGTTCGGCGGCGTATCGTTTATACAATCCATCGACTAGAAAAATTGTTGTGAGTCGAGCGGGTGACACGGTGTTTGATGAAAAGCAAAGTTTGAATTGGGGTAAAAGTACCGAAGTAATCGATGAGGAGGATCGAGCACCTGGAATGTTTTGGGTTAATTTTTGTGATGAAATTGACACCGGAGAAGGAACCGTTAATGCCGAAAACATCGGGTCGAACCCTGAGTCAAACTCTGCGAGTTCAAGTGGTGACGGGGTGAAGAAGACGATGAAGAACCGATAGTCGAAAATGCTCCAACAAGCCCGACTGGTACAAGCAACACGGTTACATCTGAGCCGGTTGTTCGGAGATATTCTCGAGCCACTGTTACCCCGGTACATTTTAATGATTATGTCTTGAATTCGAGTATAATTGATGAAGATTTGCTATTGCTTGCGGATGATGAACCGGTTTGTTTTGATGATGCAAAATCAAAACCGGAGTGGATGAAAGCAATGTGTATCGAGATTGACTCGATAAATAAAAATAATACGTGGACGTTAACCGAGTTACCACGTGGTGCAAAGGCAATTGGTTTAAAGTGGGTTTTCAAGGTTAAAAGAAACGCGGATGGCTCGCTTAATAAACACAAGGCGAGACTCGTGGCAAAGGGTTATGTTCAGCAACCCGGAGTCGATTTTGACGAGGTTTTCGCACCGGTGGCTAGACTCGAAACGGTTCGTTTATTGTTATCTCTCGCAGCGAATGGAGGTTGGGAATTGCATCACCTCGATGTCAAATCCGCGTTCCTACATGGCGAGTTAAAAGAACAAGTTTTTGTTTCTCAACCGCTTGGTTTTGTTAAAAAGGGTGAAGAACACAAAGTATACAAAATATCCAAAGCGTTGTACGGCTTAAGGCAAGCTCCGAGGGCGTGGAATACAAAGTTGAATGGTATTTTGATAAATATGAAGTTTCACCGGTGCATAGAAAAACAAGCGGTATACCGAAAGAAATTTGGAACCGATCTTTTAATAGTCGGTGTGTACGTTGACGACTTAATCGTGACGGGTTCCAATTTAAACTTAATAATGGAGTTTAAGCGCGAGATGGCTTTAAACTTTGAGATGTCGGATTTGGGAAAGCTAACTTATTATCTCGGAATTGAAGTTTCACAAAGCAAGGATGGGATAAAAATTAAGCAAGAATCGTATGCGAAGAAAATTTTAGCAGAAACGGGAATGGAGATTTGCAATCCTGCTCAAATTCCATTGGATCCGAGCATAAAAGTTTCTAAATTTGAATACGAAGAAGATTTTGATGCTACGAGATATCGAAAGATTTTCGGATGTCTCCGGTACCTTTTACAAACTCTTCCCGACTTGGCGTATTCGGTCGGAGTCATAAGCCGGTACATGCAAAGCCCGAAGCAATCTCATGCAACTCTTATAAAGCAAATTCTTCGTTATATTCAAGGTACTCTCAGTTTTGGTATTTCTTACACTCGTGGGAAAAACGTGTTATAGTAGCCATAACATTGACCAAGACGATGGCAGAAGCATAACGGGGCACGTGTTTTATCTTGGGTCTTCACCAATTACTTGGTGTTCTCAGAAACAGTGTACGGTTGCACTCTCATCGTGTGAAGCAGAGTACATGGCGGCAAGCGCAGTCACGTGTCAGGCGGTTTGGCTAAGATACTTGATAAGTGAGTTATTCGACAAGGAAATTCAAGCAGTGGTGTTACGCATCGATAACACATCAGCAATAACACTCGTGAAGAATCCGGTTTTCCATGGAAGGACCAAACACATTAAATCTCGGTTTCACTACATTCGAGAATGTGTTGATCGTGAAGAAGTAAGTGTCGAGCATGTTAGCGGTGTTAAGCTATGTGCCGAT
Source organism: Bidens hawaiensis (assembly GCF_021521415.1). Classification (NCBI taxonomy): domain Eukaryota; kingdom Viridiplantae; phylum Streptophyta; class Magnoliopsida; order Asterales; family Asteraceae; genus Bidens; species Bidens hawaiensis. Next base: position 203,131 of record NW_027494208.1, read on the forward strand.
ATCTTGACGAAGGCTCTTGGGAGAATCAAATTCAAGGAGATGCGGGAATTACTTGGAGTTGAAGACTTGTCGGTTTCGAGTTCGAAATTCCGGGGGTGATTGTTGGGAATTTCGGTTCAAGGCGTTACTTGGCATGCAAGGTTAAGTAACGAGATTTAAGGAGTGGATAATTATAGATAATTAAATGTGCTTAGATTTAATTGTTAGTATAATTATTATGTCCTAATATTTAGCAATCCTAGTTGTAGTCTAAACGTGATAGGTTAGATTATAAATACCCGTGCTTTGGGGTTTAGAGATTGTATCTGTGTAATCAGGTAATTGAGTTTTGTGAAGTTTCTCAATAATATAACATACGTGTTTGGGTGCTTAGCCAAATTAACGTGTCTGGGTTTTGAGTTCGTGTTCAATACCTGGTACCAATTCCATTAGTATGTATGTGTGTATATTAGTATGTGTGTGTATAATGAGATGATCATGACATGATCATGAGATGATGATAATAGATGATGGATACAAGATGATTGAATTACAATGAAATGATCATGAGATGTATGTTTGTCTGTGTATAATATAATGATATATATGTATGTATGTATAAGTTTGGCCTTTGATTATTAGGATTTAGTTCATAATGCATATGTATGTTGTATGCTTAAGTTGTGGTTAAATGGTGGTCAATGTAGTGGTTAATGTGTTGGTCAAAGTGATGGTATGGTGATCAATGTGAGGGTCATTGTAGACAACAATGGTGAACGTGGTGGTAAACATCAGAATTAGTTAGTTAATCATGTAATATGTAGTTTAGTTTATATGGGTTGGAATGGAGATGATCGGGTAAATCAGTGGTCCGTCAATTATCCAAATTGGTCGTTTAAATAAAAAAAGTTTACTAGGTTAGGTGTGGTCAATTTAATGTAATTAACTCTGGAATTACTAAAAGTCGATTGGGTCAAATAAAGTCAAACGACCGTTGATTTAAATTTTGGTGGAAAAGTTATAACATAACGAGGGTTCAAAATGCATATATTCTAAAATCACAGGGACGCAAACTACAAGGGTTTAACGGACTTTTCACAGGGATACTAACAGAACATAAACGTTGAGATAACGAGTGGGTGAAATATGTGTCGATATGCATGGCACGTGTCCCGAAACTGAAAAAATGCCACCACATGTGCTAATTCAGCAAAATGTTGTTGATCACAGGGGTGCAATCAGTACTTCACTTTTAAACAAATTAGTAAAAAATTAGTGTTCAAATTGTTTTTCACGAATTTTCAAGATAAGTGTAGTTTTCTTTGAAACCCTCCACTTTTATTGGAATACTAATTCCTTTTCTTTTTAACTATATTTTAATTTAATTAGACTCATTTAGTCCATTTTGGATTAAAAAAAACACAACACAGTCAACTTCAAGGAAAACAATAGCAAAATAACAAGAAGTTAAGAACACCAACGAAACCAAAAGAAATACAAATGATACAAATGTTGTAAGAATCACAAGATTTCTCAAGTATAATAAGCATCATATACTCTTTTAGTTAATATAAATATTTATACACGTACAAAATACAATATTCTCGTAATTCCAAAGGATATATATATATATATATATATATATTCAAGATGTGAATCAACAATAATACGTTCATATGGAAGTAGGAGCTTCTGCCATAGAAATCGGACCATCCGCAGCATAAACCAGACCCGGGGCTGCTCCAGAACTTAAAAGCCGAGCCATTACACGGCGTGGCATCTTGCTATGAACTTCACAAAGGTTTGCAAGAAATACACCTAAGAAATTAATTGGTCACAAATAAAAAATATTAATATTGATATATATGCAACCATAAATATTAACTTAAGTTACCTTCTCCTATAGCTAGGTTATGATATAGATCAACAATGTTGGGGCAATTATTATAGCAAGAATGGGAGCAAAGTTTGGCTAGGAAATGTGGCTCAAGGAGGAAGTCGGACGAGATTCCGACTGTATTCCTGTGGACCCCACACGCGTTCAAGCACTCATCACTCTCGATCCATTCGTTCATGTTATTGACGATAATCTCTGAGGTTTTGCATTGATATTCCGTGTTGCCTTTATCGTTAATATCATTCTCTAACAAGCATCGTTTTCCTGAAGACGCGATCGAGAAAGTGCACAAGCCAATTGGCAATTCCTCACAAATGATTTCTCCTACATGAAAATGAATAAGAAAGCTTTTGAGAATGATTATAAAAAATAAAGAAGTTGAAAGTTATACCTTGAGCTCCATGAAGAAGGAATGTGAGTAAAATGAAAAGAATGAATGCCATTTGTTTCCTTAGTTTCCCTTCTAAGAAAATATATGATTTTTGTGTGTTGAAAGGCTTGATGTGTGGATGGCTATATATAAATATACATATACATCATTCACATACATAGCAAAAAGACATTGTAGCCTTCTTGGTTTAATATTGTGGTAAAAGAAATCAAGGTGCTTTGACTTGTATCTTATATTTCCTTTGATGCGTGTAAAAATATGTATTATTCTTGTTATTTCTTAGCCCTATAACATATTTAATAGGAGTAGCACTATTGGAGAAATAAGGCAATTGTGTGTTGATGGGTAAAGAATAGATCGTTACTTAAAAGCTTATAGTGACAACAATGGTGTAATTTCAATTTTGAAAAAATCTCTAGTGGATGGTTGTATAGTTTTTGGGGCTCCACCAGCTTGCTGGAGCTCGCTTTTTTGTTAATAAAACTTAATATGGGTAGTAACCGAACAAGTTTGTTGCAAAATAGTCGATTAATTATTGAAAAAGATAATTATTTTTGTTTTTTTCTTACTCGTTATTGTGAAAATTCATCCCACGTAAATCATTTATTGTTGCTCAATTTTTAATGAAGACAAACAACTATATAAAATTTAAACGGCAGTTTTATCTTTTTTCCAAGTTTTTGTTTAATAACCTTTACAATAACTTTATCTAGTGAAATATTATTGGTAATTTTGTTTAATTAAGTTGTAAATAAATGGCTGTATTTTTTTATTTTTTTTTATTTTGGTTATTATGTTAGATGGTTGTTCTGTCTTTTATCACATTACTTAATAATATAATACAAGAATCTAATTCTGTTTTCTCTGATTAATAAAATAATAACTGGAAGAATTATAAAATTAAACATGTTCTTGTTATACAAGTGTCACACAAAACTACCTTCGTTTTTTTGGCTCAATCTACTGTTGATAACAAATAACACGAAATGATTATCTCCGTAGAAAGTCTAATATTTACCCCCCCCCCCCCATAACCTCAACACGAGGTTGCAGAGGCTTCACAAGCCGTGTTGAACGAGATGATAATGGGGTGTCTCTGTTCGCCAGCAAAAGTGTTGACTCAAGCTAGTAATGACTAATGACAATAGGACAAGACGCGTTAATCAACGACTTATAGATATCTTACATATATGTAGTGGCTTTGGTTTTAGTTGATGATTGTTGGTACTAGAATATCGTTTCTTTAAACAGATTCATAGTACTACCAAAACGTAAAAAAATGAAAATAGGGATATGTTCAACAACAAAAAGAGACTTCAATGGCATCTAGCATTCTAACCATGAGTAACTTATCTATGATAATCACCCTAAATTGGGAGCATCATGTGGCTTGAACTTCTGGTTCGGGTTGTGGTTGAGATGTGATTTGTTCGGTTTTGTTGGAGTTAGGAATGTACTTCCAACAACGTTTGTGAACACCGCTAATTTTCTTTGGAGCATCAGCTGCAGGTACACCTACACAATTATCAACATTAGACCCTTGTTAAAACTAGTATTCAAAAACAAGACTTATGAGGTCAAAGTCAAACTAATCTTCAGAAAGTCAACATTGTAACAAATTGTACAAGTATTTTCAATTGCAAACTTGAACAATAAGATTTAGCACCGCATCCTTATACTCTTGTACTCGTATCATGTACACTAATTTAACCAAATTTAAAACAAAAAGTCATAAATCACCAACACCGGTTAAGATCATGAACATTTTTATTGTCATATTGTTCATCTCCCGTCCTATAATCCAAGAATTCGATAAAACAAACTACTTTATATGATAAGAGCTTAAACATGTGTGAACCCTTTGTTTGAGTATGTGATTCAAATAACATAAAACTATAAAAGTACAGTAACGATAATAATATCTATTTTGCAACAAATTCCACATTTAAACCAACATTTATGCTAAAAAAGAAAGGAAGAAGATAAGACAACATATCTACAGAATCTATTTTAGTATATATCTAATGTAAAAATCGTTTGATAATTCCTTTCATCAAGTTAAGTACCAGGTTAAAGCTCTAAAAGATCACGAAAAATAACATATTCACAACATACAAACTTCCATAGCCTATCAATTCCAATCTGATCTAAAAGCTGATAAAATTGCAATCATCAACCATGAACAAAACAATAATAAATATCCAAACATTTCAAATATCTAGTGATCAAAAGGTAGCAATTTATCATTGTGTACCATCCCGGTTATCAAACTGAAAACGACAGAATCAATTAAGACATATTCCTCACCCTCGTATGCTAAAATCATATTACCTTTTTCATTATTATTGATCCTCTCATCTAAATCTTTCAAATTAATCAATCCACCAAAGCCTAAATCCCCGATGCAAACCAAAAAAAAAGTAACAGTTACTTTAAAACGATTCAGAACTCACCATCCTTATGAACAATTCCCCAAGCCTTCCCATGCTTGCCATCCTGAAAACACACACCAAATTAACAATCAATTAGCATTTCAACAATTCAACATCAATTTTACACAAAATAAGCAAAATCAGCTGTGTAGAAACAGTCGAATGTTTGATTTTCAAATGTAATAATCTATATATAACTTCTGCAAAATTAGACGTCCAGCTCCTTGTTTGGTAGGGGTGACTCAGGTGAGCATAACCAAACCATTAATCGAAAACCAATTAAACCAAACCGAATTAACCAAAAAATCGGTTATCGGTTATTTTGTACCCTCAGTTAACCAAACTGAATGGAAACGAGCTGAGCTGCCCGAGATCGGCTCGTGAAAAAAGCTCGATCTAGCCGAGCTTAAACGAGCCTGAGCCCAAGCTTCACTAGCTTTTATGTCTCCATTTCATGTATTTATATATCCGGTTCATGTGTTTAGCCTAAGTTTGGTTTTAATTATTAACAGAAAACCAGCAAAGTAACTGAATACACCGAACCGAAAACCGATTGGTTAATGCACTAGATTAACTGATGCTTCCGTTTCGGTTGAGGCTAATAACCTAAAAACCCTAAAATCAAAACACACACAATATGCTATTTCAATCCGTTAGCAATTGAGAATTAAAATCAGACCTTGTAGAGATTAATCTTGGTGATCTGATAAGCGACACCAGACCAGTGAGTCTTGGCCATTTGATAACCAATGCCCCAATTCGGAAGAAACTGAGCCACCTCGAACAGGTTCTTCTTTCTCTTGGATTTCGATGAGACTGTTGTGCTGGGGTTTGAAGCAGGTGAAGATGAAGATGTGCTTAAGGCTCTTCTGATTATTAACTGCTTCCATGAGTTACCCATCCAAGCTACTGATCTCGTCGCCTTGTGGTTTGTAGAAATTTACATTTTTTTTATATATGGAGTAATTCTTTTTAATGTTTTTCTCTTTTTTATCAACAAATTTGGCTAGAGTTTGGTTACGAAGCTCTTCAAAATTGTAACGTCGAATATCGGTTGGGAGAAAAACTAGGTATTTTCATAAGAGGGTGGGATATCTTCTCCATCATAACGTGTTTGGGTCACTCAGTGATAGTGAATGAGAGGAGAATTCCACATTTATGCGTGATCAAATGAGTGTAGTATCAAGATGAGTGACCTACTGTGAAATCTCCACCTGAGCAACCAAAGGCAAATCCATGAGACGATAGTGGTGCGCCCCGGTCAAAGCAGGCAATATTATGATGCGGCAGTAGGTGGGTTGTTACAAGATTTGAGGAATGCAGTGGCCCACACACAAGAAAAATTGACGTTCCGAAAATAAAATCTAACTCTACTTCTCTATTATATGTACCCACATCCATTTGAAAGTAGGGATGGGCTCAGTACCGGTACAGAAAAAAAATGCGGAAAATACCGGCATCAACTGAACCGTACCAGCACCGAAAACTTAAAAAATCGGTACCCAATTCAATACTTTGCCCGTACCTGTTTGCGTATCCCTATTTGAAAAGGCAGCTTTATTCAATTCTTTAGGGGTATTTGGGTGAGCTTCTAAAACTTACTTATTTGTTTTTTTGTTTAATAAAGCAAAAATGTGTTTGTTAAAGCTCATCCAAAAGCTTCAAATTATAGTTTTTCAAAATGGGCTTTTACTTTTCAAAAAACAAATAAACAAATCTAAAAACTCACCCAAACACCTCGTTACTTTAGTATAGATAGGCCTAAAGCCCTTTTAAGTTATGTCGTTTCTCATAATGTGAAAGTGTGGTTCGGTAGAATGTGGAAGTGTGGTTCGGTTTAATCCTATAAAAGTGATTTAACCATTAAACTACGGTTGACTTAAACCATTATATCAATTTGGTATTTGACCGAAAAACAACGTTCACTTAATCCTAAGGTTGGTTTTTCTCTAAAAGTCCGCACATGATTAATCAATATGACACAATGGCATATAGTCCTAGAAGTTTCAAAGCATACTTAACCAGGTTGTACTAAATTCGTGGATACACATATTCGAACACCATTATTCCCCGTCCTATAGGGCGGACGGTGTGGAAAGCAAGATGATTGGGATAGTTGTGGTGATGTGTCGGTTCCAAAGGCAACATCATCCCCCTCCCAAGCCGGTGTTGAGCTTTTTTTTCCGATCGAGAAGCTTATCTCGTATATCCCTAAGCAAGACAGGAGTGACCCTTATGCCATTGTCAACATTTGCCACCTCATACCATCAATATTCTTTTTATCCTACGTGAAGCTCGCATACTTGTTTTTTTTTGTTTCGAGTGGAAACTTCCCACAAGACCGCCATCATGAATTGTTTCCACCAACGTGCGTCTAACATTTGAGTTCTCTTATGTACACCATTGTGTTCAAAACACACTAAAGATATTTTAGGATATGTATACATTATGTCAAAAGTACCGTCTCATATGAACGGACGATATGAGATTTATCTAAGGTGAGAGTGTGATGTCATAAGTAGCCTGCCTCCTTTTGTCATTCATGCTTTTGATATTTCTGTCGATGTTTATGTGCAACTCGCAATCTGCATGGTGTGTGTTGGATACATGTCGGTTTAGGGTACACCTCTCAAAACTCGAACATAGCATTGCCCTACAACACAAGATGGAAATAATACAGCCCACCCACTATATTATATATATGAGTCTTGTGTATTTATATGCATAAACAGAAAGGCACCATCTCTAAATAAAATCTTAAAATGAAAAAATATATATGCAATGTTTTAAAGCCGGTATTTTACTTGTACCGGATTGGGTTAAAAAATGGTACAATCGGTTGAACCGGGTTATACCGGGAAGTTCAACCAGTCGAATAGTTTACCTTATAATTTTCTATAAATGCAACTTCAACTCCAATAACAACCCAAAAGTAAACGATTCCATAACAAAAATAATAAAAGTAATCTATATTAAAAAAATAATACAAAAACACTCAATTTTAAAAAAAAATAGTCATAAAGTTTACACGTTTGAATGTTAATTGTTGGGTAAAAAGTAATTTTGAAAAATATGGGCCGCAAATATCAAAAATTTCTCGTACTTAAAACCGGTTTACCGGTAAAACCAATATTTAAGAAAAAAAACCGCTGGTACGATGTTATAGCAAACCAACCAAAAATACCGGGATCAAAATGCCAGTCTGTTGTGCGAAATCCGTTTTAAACCGTTTTTTAAAACACTGTATACAGTAGAAACTCTATAAAATAATACACTTCGAACCACCAAAATTTATTAATTAAAAGAGTTATTAATTAATCGATAAATTAATAATTATTAATTTATATATTTTTTTTCCAAACAAACATAAAAGTCTTTATATATTAATTATTATTTTATTAATTTATAGTAGAATACTTAGTTTACAAACACCTTTCAAGCTTCCATTTAATTATTGTATACAATGCATGTATATCAAATGAACAGCCCAATTTGAAAGAAATCTACAATCTCCCACCTTATCATGCTTCTTGTGTTCAATGTATCACTTTATGGACATTAAAAATATTTTCTATATAAATACAAAATCAAAATAGGTTAACACAAACAAATCATACACACAACATGGCTTCCCATCTTAAAGGTGTGAAAAAAACAACAATGACAGACGAGATTCGAAGAGCATTATGCAAGCACAACAAAGATAATCCATGAAATGAAAGACAATTGTGTCAAAATTAGAGACGAGATTCAAGGGGAAAATTGATTTCCACAAAAAACAAAAGACAATTGAGTCATTTTTCAAGAAACCTTCATAAATCATTTATGTAATATGCTATATATAAGGAATTATTAATTTATATTTTATATGAGGTCTAAAGAAATTATCAAAAATGTATTATCTTATAATTTTAGCGAATTATTAATTTAGCAACCTATCCCCGAGTCGGACCGACAAGAAATATTATCTTAAAGAGTTTATTAAATAATCGAGTATTAATTTATCGAGTTTCTACTGTATATGTAAAGACGCCATGTTGAGATGATATTAATTGCTATAATCAAAATATCTATATATGGGGTCCACACTTTCGTGTCACTGGCCATAAGGCCCATAACAAATGGCATAGCACTACTGACTGCTTTCTTGTCTCGCTTCACTCCCCATCACTCGTGGTCCTACTATCTATATCTTAAAGTTATAACCCCACCATTTGCGATACATGTATAATCATGTGAAAAAGAATCTTGCATTTAGTAATCAAATGCACACTCTAGTCATATTACTCATATACAATTAGGGTCATATTCGTCATGTTCAAGTTCATATCCATTGTAGTCGTACCAGATAAAATCCAGACTAGCCATTAGGCTGAGGGGTGTGGGGGGCGCGAGAGGGGGCGCGAGTGGGGGCTCCAGCCAATAATATTGTGACGTGTGGCAGAGAGAGAAACTTGATAAGATGGGTGTTGGTTGTGGTGCTCGCGCCCCGGGGCCTGGTGTGGAGGGGCGCGAGAGGGGGCGCGAGCGGTTTATTTTTTTATTTTTTTATAAATGTATTAAAAAACGTATTATTAAAAAAACAAGAAATTATTTAAAAAAACACACATTTTTTTGAAAATTCATAATAAAAAAAAACATACTAAAAATTAAACAAACAATAATATTTAATAATAAAACTAATCTAATACAAGATCATCTGGTCGACTCGCCCACAAATGTTCAACCAACTCATGTCGAAGATCCCCGTGTATCTCACGGCTCTTGATATTTGCTATGTTATGAAGTTTTTGTTGATCACTGATTGTGGACGGTTGTGGCGGAATGTCACCTTGGTAGTTTTGGCATATAGCTTTGCCCTCGTCTTCTAACTTCATGTTGTGTAGGATAAGACACGTGTAGACGACGTCCATTATCCTCTCCCGAGTCCAATAACGTATCGGGTTCGCCAGAACATAATATTGTTTTTTTATAGCTCCAAAAGCTCTTTCAATATCTTTTCTAGCAGACTCTTGCTTCTTCGTAAAATACTTCCGTTTGTCGGCGATTGGATCTGTAAAAGCTTGAACTAACATAGCCCATTCGTTGTAAATACCATCGACCAGATAGTACCCGTACTTGAAGAGTTCTCCATTTGCAACAAAAGATTGAGGTGGTTCAACCCCGTCGATAAGGTCGTTGATCAAATGTGACTGATCGATAACATTAAGGTCGTTATTTGACCCAGCAACACCAAAAAAAGCATGCCAAAACCAAAGATCCTGTGACACCGCCGCCTCAAGTATGAGGGTCGGCCCTTCATGATCACCACGGTGGAACTGACCTCGCCAGGCCGTTGGACACATAGCCCATCCAACATGCGTACAATCGATGCTACCTAGCATCCCAGGAAAACCATGTTTTTCTGCGTGCACCTCATATATGCGTTGGATGTCATACGTTGTAGGTTTACGCAGATATCTCCGAGCGTAAGTCGATATGACTCCTACGTACAATATATATTACAAAATGTAATAAATATTTAATAAAAAGTAAAATTAATGTTTTTTACCTTGGCAGAAAAAATGAAGGGATTCACGTGCAACCCTTTTCGACATCTGTAAATACTCATCCAAAGCGTCCGACGAGATGCCGTACGCTAATTGACGGATAGCAGCCGTGCATTTTTGAAGAGGGGTAAAACCGGGAAGACCCCTAGCATCCTCCCTTTGTTGAAAAAAGGGATACCGTGCCTCTAAATCACTCGCTATACGCGTGAACAATTGCCTGCTCATTCGAAAACGAGTTCGAAAATCCGACTCCGCGTATACCGGTTGAGGGCTAAAATAATGCCTCATCAAAGTATCGTTAGCACCCGATCGATCACGATCACGAGGTGGTGCTCTAACCCTCGGGAGTCGGGGTTGATGGGCTTGATTTTGCAAGAGATTGACCACGGTTGCGGTCAAAACTCCCCCTACATGAAGAAGCAAATCATCCTCTTCGGAAGAGTCGGAATCAAACGAGTACGACGACATTATTTTTAAAAAAAAAATTGGGACGATGGGTTGTTTTTGGATTTTTATATGAAATGGGTTATATATAGGAAAAAAATTTTGGGTTTTATAAAGGAGTTTGAGATATTATATATGAGTTTGGAGATTGAAGTTGTGTTTGATATGGTTAAAATGGGTTGATGGTATGTGATATTGGTATGTGATATTGGTTTTGGGTGGTATGTGATATTGGTTTTATAGAGAAAAAATTTTTTTTTTTTTAATAAACAAAGAGCCCAACGGCTCTATTTACGCAACCCAAGACACCTTCACGCGTATTCCCAGCCGCTACCCCTCTTGCGCCTGCCTCTTTTTCCGCGCTCGCGCCCCTCTCGCGCCCCTCTCGCGCCTCGGTGGTGTGGTGCTCGCGCCCCGGGGCGCGAGCGGATGGGCTCACGCGCCCCCTGCCGCGCTCCACACCCCTCAGCCTTAAGTGTTGCAGGTTGTTTAAAAAGGTTTATTAATATAACTATCAAAGTTAAATCCTAAATTCAGATATGCTACTTTCTTAACTTTTATGTTTTATCATAGGCCTTGGTTATTCACACACCCTTTTAACACACAATTTATCTATTGTGTACACCCTCTCTAAAGAGAGAGGACACATCCCTTATCACAACCTAATAGTCCCAACCAAAACATTGGTCCCAATTATCAACAACAGGTAAAACATAAAATATGACAAGATAATAGCAAATATTACTCAAACAAACAGTACCACATATTCATTAAAGTCCTTGTAGAAATAAACATTGTTTTCATTAAACTACCACAACTAACCTCCAACTAGACCTTTAACAAAATGGTAGTTAAGATAACCACCATACAAACATACCCACTAATCATCAAGCCTCATCACCATACTCTTCTTCCTCCTCCTCATACTCGCCTTCTTCATCAGCAGTTGCATCTTGATACTGTTGATACTCGGAAACCAAATCATTCATATTACTTTCAGCTTCAGTGAACTCCATCTCGTCCATACCCTCACCTGTATACCAATGCAAAAAGGCCTTACGCTTAAACATAGCGGTAAACTGCTCGCTAACACGCCTAAACATTTCTTGAATTGATGTTGAGTTTCCAATAAAAGTAGACGCCATTTTCAAACCGGTTGGTGGGATATCACACACGGTTGACTTCACATTGTTCGGGATCCACTCGACAAAGTAAGACGAGTTCTTGTTTTGAACGTTTAGCATCTGCTCATCGACTTCTTTCGTGCTCATTTTTCCACGGTAGATCGCTGATGCGGTTAGGTAACGCCCGTGACGTGGGTCGGCTGCGCACATCATGTTCTTTGCATCCCACATTTGTTGGGTGAGTTCAGGGACGGTTAATGCACGGTATTGTTGGGACCCGCGCGAGGTAAGAGGGGCGAAACCGACCATGAAGAAGTGGAGACGTGGGAATGGAATTAGATTGACTGCAAGCTTCCTTAAATCCGAGTTAAGCTGACCCGGAAACCTTAAACAGCATGTGACACCCGACATGGTTGCAGAGATTAAATGGTTCAAATCACCGACTGTATTAACAAATAAACGATTATCAGAACCAGATACTAATAATAATAATATTATTGATAATGGAGGTTGGTTTTGCAAGACACTTACAGCTTGGGGTGGTTAATTTGAGGGTTCGGAAGCAGATGTCATACAATGCTTCGTTATCAAGAACCATACATTCATCTGCATTCTCAACAAGCTGATGAACGGATAATGTGGCATTGTACGGCTCAACGACTGTATCTGAAACCTTGGGAGATGGGAACACAGAGAATGTCATCATCATTCTATCAGGATACTCTTCTCGGATCTTCGAGATCAAAAGTGTGCCCATACCAGACCCGGTTCCACCACCAAGAGAGTGGCACACTTGAAAACCTGCAACACAAAAATATGAATAATTGAGAATCAGCAGACTTAACTGACAACGATTGATGATTAGAACTAAAAGAGATTATGTATAATGTAAAAAGCTAGTAAGAGATGCATCGCTATTTCAATCGTTCATTACAAGCTAGAGAGTAGATCTCAAACCTTAACAGTACCACTTCAACACAAATTTTTACAACAAAAACACAAAGTGATTGCATTCCATTGCTTCACATGCTTTCAGAAAAAATCAATGAACGACACACAAGTTGGGGTGCAAACGAGCCGAGCCGCTACTCGAAATCAGATCAATAAAAAGCTCAAAACAAACCGAGCTTCAGGTTTAGGATTTAATTAATAATAAATATATAGAAATTGAAAACGTATAAAAATTAATTAATAATAAATAATTAATAAATTAATTAACTATACATAAAATAGAAAACGTATAAAAACAAATTGATTTTCTCAAAATAAAATACATAAAAATAATTAAAAACCTATAAAAATTAATTAATAGTAATTAATAATAAATAATAAACAACCCAAGACCGAGACTCACGCTGCCTCAGGTTTTAGAAAAAGCGCTCGAAACGAACTGAGGTCGAGTAAGTCAAACGATCCTAGCCGGCTCATTTACACTCCTCACAGATCTATCAGTTCATACAGCACTAACAAAACTCAAATTATATCATTTCATGTTTATATCTATATCTACTATCAAAATCACTACTCACAAAATATTAAAACTAAATCTAGCATTTACAATAAAACTGCTTAACCCTAACTAAAACACCAAATTAAACCATAAAATCAAACAATAAACCAGATCTATAATAATAATAATTATAATAATAACAACAACAACAACAACAATAACAATAATAATAATAATAATATACCTTGTAAGCAATCACAGTTCTCAGCCTCCTTCCTCACAACATCCAAAACCGAGTCAATCAACTCAGCACCTTCCGTATAATGTCCTTTAGCCCAATTATTACCGGCACCAGACTGTCCAAACACAAAGTTATCCGGCCTGAATATCTGACCGTACGCACCAGATCTGAGACTGTCCATGGTTCCAGGCTCCAGATCCATAAGCACGGCGCGTGGAACGTACCTCCCGCCACTCGCCTCATTGTAGTAAACATTAATCCGTTCGAGCTGGAGCTCAGAGTCTCCGGTGTACTTTCCGGTGACGTCGATGCCGTGCTCGGCGCATACTACCTCCCAGAACTTGGCTCCGATCTGGTTGCCGCATTGGCCGCCTTGAATGTGAAGGATTTCACGCATTTTGAAAGAGAGTGAGTGAAGATATTATTATTAATTAGGGTTTGAATGCAAATGCAAAGAGTGAGAGTGAGGGTGAAATGAATGAAGGGGGCATGTATATATACACGGAGGATATGTTTGCCAGAGGTGAAATGATTGAGAGCAGTATTTGTTTAGAAATTGTTGCGTGATGTATAAGTAGTGTTATAAGTTTGGTTTGGATTTAGTGGATTCTGATCTGGAAATTAGTTTAATAAGCTCAAACGGCTTTAAGTTTGCTGTTTTGAAATTCAAATTGTTAGATGGAATGGACGGATGGGATTTGGTTTGGATTGTGATGATCGGACGGGTGTGTGAGTGGTTGTTTCGAATGGTTTGCAGTTTTCAATGGGTATATATAAAATAAAGAAGTAATGAGGTATTGACATATAAATCCTTTTTTATTATTTTAGCGATACCTTAACCATCTTCCATCTCGTCAAAATATCAAAGTGAGAAGGACAATAACACATAATTCTTAATTTTTTTTTATTAAAATTCTAATAATTTCATTTGTGGCTCAAGAAAACCGTTTATCAATTTTTTTTAAGGGATATTGGTTTTAGATACTCCTAACTTTGACTCATTTGTAGATAACACTCTCATCTTACGAATATTCTCCAACACTCCCAACTTTTAACATATTTTCTTCTGGCACTCACAGAGTAACGTTAGTGTTTTGGGTAAAAAAATGTCATTTTTCAAAGTTGAAGGGATAAAATCAAAATTGTGTTTATTATATATTTCGCATCCTTCTCCACCCAACCACCACCCCCTCTTCACTGCCACCACCGCCACAGTAGCTTCCAACCACCACCGCCACTGCAGCCACAAATAACCACCACTGTTAGCCACCAACCACCACAACTACTGACAGAATTCATCGGTGCCTAAGATTCATTGTACCATCTTGTGGTTATGTTAGCAGTTTTCCTGATGATGGTATATAAGACCTTAAATTTATCACTCCAACAAAGCCCCCAATTTCAAGATGACATAAGTACAACAATTACCTTTGCCTTACTAATATTGATCTTTAATTTCCAATTGTAGAGCATTTAATTTCCAACAAAACCCCTAATTTCATAATCCAAAAATCAGAGATGATGATGGCGATGGTGTTTGTGTGTGTGGCGGAGATGATGATGGCGATGGTGTTTGTGTGTGTGGCGGATATGATGATGGCGGTGTGCTAACCATAAAAGCAAAGAGAAACACGGGGTCGCCCGGAGATGGTGATGATAGCAAGGACGATGGCAGGGTAAGACGGTGGCCTCATATCTGGTAGTGAGGGTAGACGGTGGTGGTGACAAATTCTTTCTTCGTGGTCTTCGATGGAGGTGGTGGTTGGTGGTTGTTGGCAGGGAGGTTGGGTGTCTGCAGTGGCAGTGGTGGCAGGGAAGAGGGGGTGGTGGTTGGGTGGAGAAAGATGTGAAATATATAATAAACACAATTTTGGTTTTATCCCTTCAACTTTGAAACATGCATTTTTTTATCCCAAACACTAATGAAGTTAGTGTCTCGTTACTCCGGGAGTGCCAGAAGAAAATATGTTAAAAGTTGGAAGTGTTGGGAAGCATTTCGTAAGTTGAGAGTGTTATCTACCAATTGGTCAAAGTTGAGAGTATTTAAAACCAATATCTCATTTTCTAACGACAAACTTCTTTAACTTTTGTTATCAGTTGTATTTGAACTAGAAACGTGCCTTCAAACCTCTTATGTTTATGGGTTTTGTAATTGTCAATAAACATCACCGTATTGGTAACTATTTATTTATTATATATAGATCCTCACTTGTGTCCTAATGTTATCTGGTAAGAGGTTTGGGTTTTTCAATGGAGACACATGATCAATTCTCACATGTGACATTTTGGGTGAATAGTGCCAATGAAAGATTTGAACTAGACCTTATGAGGTTGTCAGTTTGAATCACGGGCTTATCCAGGTTTTAATCACATCGTCCGTTATATCAGAGAGTTTTGCTCTTGTGGTGGCACAATTGTCAAGTGGTAGCCTGCAGTTACGATGGTATAGTTTCTCGAGAGAACGCTTAAGTCAAACTCTGAAGCTATAGTGTGCACGATGAAGATAACAAAGTCTGACCAAAGTGAGACAATGAGGCTCTCTAAATTTAAGAATGTGATGACCTAAAACACAATAGGTCCGTTCTTTGCAGATCTCCAATGGAGGTTGGCATCACTTCCGACCCGTTATAAGGGGGTTGGGTCTATGTTCGGCCGATGATGTATCTACATATGCTTTTGTGGCTTCGAGAGCACAATCGTGGTGTTTGCAAGACCATATTCTTCGGGGTTGTGATAGTTATGGGTTGGACTCTGATTATGGGTGTGCGATGGATCGTTTACGTACTTCACTTCCAGATTTTGATCTTAGCGGGTTCTCTAATAAGGACACCCCTCCCCCTAAAGCCCAACATATTGTGGCGAGTGCCTTATTTTGTGAAATCGTTCAGAGTTTAGAAGTGAAGTTTGATCTATCCCCTCGCCAAAAGGTGGTGTTTGAATGCCTTCGGGCTCCTCGGGCTCAAGATTTTCTAACGGCTATCCCCATTGAAGGATTAGGCCAACGTATGTCGGGTTTGGAGTATCGGGCTATCCTTAAGTACAGGTTAATGATCCCTATGTTCCCGACTGATGAGCCTTGCCCGATTTGTCGCAAGGTTTGTTTAGATTCTTTTGGTGACCATGCGGTGCATTGCAAAGAATTGTTTGGCTTTAAATACATACATGATTTGGTTAGGGATGTTCTGTGTGATGTTCTTAAACGGGCAGTTATTTCTGCTAAAAGGAGGCCTCTGCTAACTTTCTTACAGATCCTCTTGAAATGAGGTCTACTTTACGACCAGCTGATATTCTTGTGTTCGGGTGGGCAAGGGGGAAACACGCCTGTGTGAATCTTAAAGGAGTGCATTCTCTTGTCGGGCTCAGGGACCGTGGGTTTGTTGTGTGTCAGGCTGCGTTGAAGGCTGAATCGGGCAATGTTGTTAAACACGAGAAAGTTTGTTTAGATAATCAACATGTCTTTCTACCATTTGCCTTTGATACATTTGGTTTTCTGGCCCATAGGCTGTGAATTTTTTGAGTAGGGTACAACGTGTTGTACACGGAACCTCTTCAGCTCCTAGGTCCAAAAGCTTCGTTTTTAGCACGATTGGCTTTGCTATTCAAAATGGGGTTGCGGTGCAGCTTGTTGCCCGTTTACTTGCCACTTTATTGTAATCATTTTATAGTAAATATATAAAGTTTAATCGGGACATTAACGTAAAAAAAAGTATATATAGATGTTTTTATCTTAATTTTTTATGTATGGATTGGATATGACAACCTTCTAATTTTCAATTTTCTTTATTATTATATTTGTTTTTATAATGTGTTTTTGTTGTTTCTATAATGCAGCGTCGCTTTCTATATAATTACCTTCCTGCTTTTTATACCTACTATACGTTCTTCTTTAAAGATTAGTTTCTAGGATATATTTAAAGATTCATTTTTAACTTTTAATATACTAGAGATAATTAGGACATCCCCATATGATATCCTACATACTTCATAAAATAGATTTTGAGTGTGTGCACGCACACACGTCTTAAGGATACTATAAAAACGATTTTAAATTAAGAAAGGTAATAGCATATATAGGTTTTCCTGGCCATAAGAAAGGTAGCTAAAAAATGGTACGATTAAATTTTGATATTTTTGTTCTTTTGTCCCACACGTGCAAAGATAGGCCAACGTTATAAACCAAACTACAAGGGCGAAGGTTCATGAAACCAGATGTGATCCCGGTCAATGCCTTTTTTATTTATTTATTAAGGTAAATTGCAAGATTTTGTCCAAAAATTTGTATAGGTATTAAGCACGGTCACCTCATTTTTCTCTCAGTGATTTAAATTTATGTGTTTTTGTCCGAAAATTTTTCATACGTAGTGTAAATTTACTCGTTTTCGTCCAAAATTTTTGAGCCCGGTCATCTTGGTTTATAAAAACGTTTGTGTGTATTGAGTCCGGCGTCTTCGTCCAACTTTCACCACTACAAACTTAATTTTAAACACCTACATGCCTACACGTACGATGTAAGTTTAAACATCAATGGTGTTCCTTGTTTTGATTTTTTTAAATTATATTCTTTTATAATTATGTATCAATCAACTTGTATCTAATTACATATTCACTTTTGTTTTAACCAATTATTTAGATATTGAACCCCAAAATCATGTGTACGGTTTTAGCTAGACAATGCCAATTGCGTTTCTTTTCAAATCAAAATAATCGGATTCTTAAATCTTGATTATAAAAATATTTATAGTAACTAATGGCATTGGCAGCCAAGTGATTTCATACCAAATTTCCATAATAAATTGAAGAATATAATTATTCAACGCACAACGCTTTGACACAAAATGTTTTTAAAATCAAACTTCATAGAGCGCAAAATGTGACGATTTGCAGGTTATAAATTTGTCATTTAGAAACTTCCCAAAATTGGCGGGTTCTATACAAGAATAACAAAAATATAACCTAATTCCTAGGAGATATTAATACAGAGTTTATTACAACTTTTGAATCCACAATCCTTGTAAAAATGATACCTGGATAAGTAGGTGTAGATGATTGGTCTAACAAACTGTAGAAAACGCTTCACGTCATGAGTAGAACTAGAATTGACTGGCAAAATTTTCTATCAACAAGGGTGTAAACGTCAAATTGTCGGTAGATAGTTGAAGCGAACGGAAAAAAAGAATTCTACTGACCCCTCCGTGGAAAAGTTCTGGTTGGTTACTGCTTCACAGACACTCATTGATGAATTAGACGATAGATACTAATATCATAAAAGTAGATATTTGTAGCCTAAAATACAAAAATAATCAAAATCCAGACAAGCCCTCCCTCTATAGTTGTAAAGCCACATGTCCAATGATATAAAAAAGATTATATTATATACAGCAGATAACACTGATAGCCTACGACTTTAGGTGCATTCTCCAAAATGTTTTAAACTAGAAGCGGTCAGTTAGTAACCAATTAGTTAATACTATTAACTTAATCTTAGACTATTTATTGTCCAAAATATCTTTTAAGTACCCAGCAGCAAGTCTAAATCATCTCAATGATAACACAACCTAATAATATAATTTAGAAGTCTGACCTGTTCAACTGGCTTAATTTTTTACGACTATTTTAATTTCATCTGTTTATTAATTATGGATATGGCATAATCCAAAACCCGAAGTGACGAGTTCACAGGTATAAAAAGTTGAATTGCCGCCTAACTTTTCAAGTTGCAGGACTTAGATGACTTTGTTTGTCTTGTTACTTGTTCTATGTGCTACCTAGTAAATTAAACTTTTCAATCTTCTTGTGTTTTTCTATTCATGTCAGTCAGAAAAACCATTAAAAGCTTAAAAGGTATCCAGATGAAACTATATAGTGCTCAGTTAATTCTTTGTTACTAATCCCGAAACTTAAAATCGAAAGGTAAAGGTCCACAAATCAAAAGTGCAGAGACTAAACCTAAATCAAGAAGCTAATGAACAAATATAGGCCCCGCATATAAAAAATTAATAAAGTGGTAGACTTGCATAAAGATCATGTGATTTTCTAGTATTCATTTTTTTATTCCTAGATGAAATTATGATCTTTCTCAGGTTCACCAAATTAATCTCTATCACAATATTTAGGCAGCTGAGCTTAAAAGAACTGTATAACCGCACAATCTTATATCATGTATATTGAATTATATACACTTGATGAGATAAACTACATGAATACTGAATTATATCATGCAGATAACACTGGTACTTCTGGTCATATATCCTGCTTTTGGGACTAACAGTAAAAATAAAAAGATCCAGAATCAAAACTCGAGAATCAAGGATCAAGATTCAAGAATCACCAGGCTGTAAAAAAGAAAACTGATCACTAAGCAACAATCTCGGTATGATCATGTAGTCTTCCAGATATGCCTTGGTATTAAAAGCTATAATTAGGCCCCGAAAGGCAATGCGCAAGGCCTATATACTTTTAAAGACCATAAAATAGATACTTCAATAAATACATACAAAAAAAGCTCTATACACACCGAAAAGAAGGCCAATGCCATGTACAACCCAGATATCTCTATGTACAGAATACTTATATCCTCATGAATACGCACTTCTCTTATATCTATTGATCTGAAACTCAAATTTAAAAAAAATGCAAGAAAGAAAGGCATTTCTAATTTCTACACACCTTAAAGCACAAGGTACAAGTAGTCTCTGAAGGTACTCACTAAACAACTGATTCGACTCATAATACAAGCTCATAAAGCAGCATCCTAAAGAGGAAAATAGGCATACAATTTCAAATCAAGAGCCCGTATAACCATATAAAAGAAAGACATTTGTAGTGTTAGCATATTATGGTTTTGATATATTTGGTGATCGATGATGGTTCTGCAGACGTCTCCCTATCTTCCTCTTGCATTAAAACCTTCTCACTCGAGAATAACAACCGCCGTAAACAGAGCCGCCACCTCAGCACTGCAACATGAATCGCTGCACATCACCCTCCTATAGTGTTTGACTGTTGCTTTGGACATCTTTTTAAGACCAACAGTTATGCAATAAACTTACATGTGTACGTCAATTATTTAAGTTAAAATTTCCTTATTAGCATATTTCATAAGCTGCCAAATTATTCTTGCTAATTCTGCTACTAAAAAGCACCACTTTCTTTGTTGAAACAATATTAATAACCAACTAGCCAAACTAAAAGCCGCGTCAGCTCAAAATAGAACAAAGTACAATCCTTCTATAGTCATCCTTGCATAAGTATCCTACCTATGGCTTCATGGCATTACAAAACTCAAAAGATGTCTTAAAGATGGAATGCCATAAGCTAGCTAAAGTTGTGCTAAATATATAATTTGTGAGTTAGTTGAAAGTTAGATACAGTGTCTCAAAACCATGGATCATGCAGCAATCAATACAGGTAATGAATACCTCAAGATAGATAAATATATAACTAAAAAAACACAAACCAAAAACTTAAAAAAAGTAACCAAAACTTCAGACATAGAAGTACTTGATCATACTAAAAAACTCATGAGCTATCTAAGAGCACCAGTTCAACATAAAGCTAACAAACTTCAAGATAGTAAAACAAACCAACCTAAATTCCAAGAAACTTACAGTTCCCAATAACCATCTTGAACAACAAAGCAGCTACCTGAAACACAAAACAAGCATAAACCATCCAAAAGAGCATCTGATAGTGACTCACCACTTTTGATGTATGTAAAAGCACCAAAGATGGTACTGCTTTGATTAATTCTCAATTCTACCATCATCACCTAAGACATATCAGGACGAGCATTAATCTCTGGATTTCTGAATTTGTCTGTCTCCTCACGATCCATAGATGTTCTACCATACAGGAAAAAAGTTGTAAGTTTAAGCCACAAAAAGAATCAGACTATTAATAAGGGAACCAAAATAAGATATACCTCTGTCTCTTGCCATTTTTCTTCTTAACGCTAATAACCATATCCATAGACATCCTCTGGTGCTCACGGGTTTGACCATGCATTTCCAGACCTTCCACACTTTCACAGTCAACTTTACAAATGCGACACCAGCCCACGCTAAACGTCTTTCTCTTCATTGACGGGTTAAATGAGTCAGGCCCACCCTAACCAATTCAAAACTCAATACATTTACATTTGTAGGAAGTAGGAACAATGATATGATATTCAAAAAGGTTTACAAGATACTTACTGAATAAAATCCACCATCACTTGGAAATCCCTGACGAGAATAACAATTTCTAAAAATTGGTTCATCCAAACGTGGGCGTGTTGGCTTAGGGCCAAACAGTTCTCCAAAACGCGGCTGATGAGAGAAACCCCCAGGCCCATTAGGCTCCCCTGAACGACCATAATCATGGAATGAGCCAAAACCAGGCTCCCTCGGGCCACAAGGTTCACCATTCATGGGCTTTTGTGGGCCCTCAAACTCCCCTCTATGCATGTGACCAGGTGGCCCCATTGGAAATCTTTCACCAAATGGTTGCCTGTCCATATTTCGGCCATCATATAAACTTCTTGGACTGATAGGTGGTAAACGATCCATATGATGCTGACCAAAACCACGCACTGGTCCGTGAAAATCAGGGTTCTGGTGGTTATGTTCAAACCTCCCTCTGTTATCATGTATAGTTCCAGGAAGTGGTCTTCCACCAGAGTCATTGGGATGATATGGTGGCAGCCTTGGTCCAGCATCATAACCATAACCATGAGGATCTTTTTCATAAAACCTTGGTGGCCTTGACAAGTGACTCCCAAATTTTGGAGATCCCTCAGGGAACTGTTTAAAACTCTCCTCAGGATGGCGGGTTGGTGGCATATGAAAGTTGTTAGAGGTTCTAAACTTTTCATCACCAAAAACAGGGGCGGATAGCAAGTCAAAACCTGGTGGGGCGGCCCCATTCATCCTCGTTAAATTTGATTCAACACCATAAGGTGGCCTATAAGGACCCCTATCTAGATTCCCAGGTAAATGGGAATCTTGTCGTCTACTGTCAAATTGAGATTCCATTGGACCATGATGACCATGTGGCAGAGGTGGTCCCAAAGGATCACCTTCAGACACCCTGGAATTCTTACCATGTGGTTCATTACCCCTGGGGTTAGCAAAACTACTAGGTCCACCCGACGGAACTTCAGGGTGGAAGGGCCGAGGTTGATTTGGACCAGGTGGTTGAAATTGCTCACCTGGATGCGGGCCATGAGGCAAGTAACCATGACCAGGAGGTCTTAAATGGCTTGGGGAGTGCCCCATTGCCTGTTCAGCATTAGAAGTTGATTGCAATGACATAGGTGCAACAGGTCTTTGTTGCTGCCCAGGAAACCCATAAGGCACGGGAGGGTGTGTAGATTGTTCACCAATCTGACCATGAGGTGCATGGGAATTAAATGGTCCATTACCGGCCTGAGAAGAACCATGAAAGTTCATACTTATGTCCCCTTGTTTTGTAGAATCAGTAGTGGCACCATCTTTGTTCTCTTCTTTAACTCTTAGTGAAGAAGCGGAATCACCTGGAACCCCTTGTGCCTGATGCAACTCAGAAACAGCGGCATCCTTGATCAATGTTTCATCTTTCCTATTGCCATCTTCACATTTAAATTCTTCTTTCATGCCAGCTTCAGGTTTTACTTCATTGAATTTAGCTCCAAAATCATTAATCACTGGCTCAGACTTTTTCAGAGAAGGTGATTTAACTTCTTGTCGCTCAACCCTTCTTTCAAGTGTCTGATCACCACCCGAAGGTGGTGCATACTCATTCTGTTGCTGATTTACATTACTCTGGTTTACATAAGGCTGGCTCAAACCAAACTGTGGCGGTCTGGCTGGAGGTGCAATACTTGCTGAACCATAAGATTGGGGATACTGCTGTTGCTGTCCTCCCTGATTCAACGTAGCAGGTCCTCCCACATAAGGTGGCATACTATGTGGCAATGCATTCCCTTGTTGTGGTTGAGCAAATCCCGTAGAAGGTTGTTGCATTTGCTGAGGTGGCACCTGTGGGCGTACCTGCTGATGTGCAAAAGGAGCAGCATGGCGTGGCTGACCTTGGAGTTGACCAGGCATTTGACCTGGGAACCCTTGAGGCTGCTGCGAATATTGTGGAGGAATTGGTTGCTGAACCTGATGTGAAACAGGACGCTGCTGAGGTGGCAACATATGAGGAGGTTGTGGAGGACGCATATGAGGAGGTAGTGGTGGTGGTGGTGGAAACTGTGGCGGCAAAGAGCCAGATGGCGGCTGCCCTTGCATAGGATACTGTTGAGGTGGGGCATGCTGGATTTGCTGTTGTGGCTGTGGTGGATGACCCGCCGGAGGATGTTGAAGATTAATCGGCTGCAATTGAGGCTGAGGCTGAGGCTGGGGATGCAATTGTGTTGGTGGTTGTGGGTAAGCTTGTGGTTGTGGTTGTGGTTGAGTTTGAGGATATGGTTGCACTTGAGGCGGTTGAGGATGTTGCATCTGAGGAACAGGTTGCTGATATTGAGGTACTTGCATAGGTGGCTGTGCATGACTTTGAACCAAATGTGGCTGGACTTGTGAGTATGGCTGCACAGGTACGTGACCATGAGCTACAGGCTGGCTGCCTGAGTGACCTTGAGGCTGTGAACTCACCTGACCCTGGTTTTGAGTCGAGCCTACCACCGCAGCCTGAGGATTTAGAGGTTGAGGCGGTCCATTAGCTGGAACTTGTGACTGAGCTTGAGGGTGTGGCTGAGGTTGGTTTTGAACCTGAGGCTGCACCGGTGGTATTGGGGCTTGCACTTGCAGCTGAACAGGCTGAGACTGGGGCTGAAGAGGGGGCTGCTGGACTTGCTGAGCTGGCTGCTGTTGATACGGATAGTATTGTTGATAAGCCTGCTGGTAAGGATCATAACCAGGATACTGTTGGTAATATTGTTGATACTGTTGGTAATACTGTTGTTCAGGTGCAGGCATGGCTTGAGAGAAAGGATTTGAAGTTGCTGGCTGATTCAAATTCTGGGCAGCGGGTCCCACAGCAGTATGAGATGTCTGTGGCTGGGAACCTGATGGTGGTGCCACTGCTTGATTAGAAACTTTGCTTTGATCAGTAGACACCACTCCAGCCTCAGACCCTTGTGGTTGAGTATTTGTACCCTGTCGATTGTGTACATTATTATTAATCACAACAAACATGAGAATAAAGCTTTTGCTAATGACCAAAACAAAATCTCATTACATTGACATTACAGGTCTGAGCATGTTCCTGCACTTGACGATGCACAATTTGAATCCCACATCGGTTGCATACAACTGGAGAATTACCAAAGGAACAAGCAGTACAGTGAGTTGTGCACTCAGATAAAGGACCTTGCCACACGCAGCCACTCCTATGATAAAGACAATGTACAGTTGTTTTCCCAATGGTGTCTGCTAGAGCCTTGTTTGATTCCACAAGTGGCTGAATATAAGAATAACATATTATTTATAATTAAAAAATAAGTAAAAAATTGAGATAATAGAAAAGATAACAAAATATAAAAAAATTTACCTTCGAACCAGCTTCAGTTACTAAATAGCCATCGTAAGGGCAGGCCCGAGTACTGCTTACAACATATGACAAACAAGGTTTGCAATAAAGATGTGTGCATTGTGTCTGGATTGCTTCATGTGGATAGACGAGAGTTCTACAAACAGGACAAAAGTACTCTCCCGCAAGAGACTGAATGTTTAATATACACTCATTGTCAAAACCCATGTTGTGTCAGAATACTTTCTTTGGCATTCACAGTATATCAGCACAATCCTGAAAGACAACAGAAGGTAAATAACATACAAAACCAATTATTATTGTATCAACAAAATAAGATAAAGAGAGAAAAACCACAAGTGAAGCAATAACGATGCGCATCTCAAGATTATACAGTGAATAAACTAATAAGCTAACATAATCAGCAAAAAGTTTAAATAGGCTTAACATAATGCTTAAATTGATAAGATACTGGCATAATCAGCAAATGGTGCAGTGAATAAACTGCATAAACACAAGAGAGCAACAAAAGTCCAAATTGGCAAAAAAGTTAATTAAATATCTGAAATATACAATCGCTAATATATCAAGAACAAAATAAATTCACTGAAGGGGGTGCAACAAATGGTTGACACAGTGGACTTTCAGTGAGAAGCGAAGAGAGCTAAAACAAATAGACAAAAAAAATACGGATCGATAATAACAAAGATGTAGAAACACTATAATAATAAAAATAAAAATAAAAAACACTGACGTCTTTTTATCGGCGTCTAGAGCAACATTGCATTCATTTCAAGCAACTCAAATCAAAACCTATCTAAATTAGCCAACAATAGTAAAAAGTCACATTTATATATAACCCTAATAGCAGGATACGATTCACACAATAATATCCCCCTTTTTTCTATATAAAACCCCATGTTATAACATTGGCTTTTATCAACCAACTAAAAGATACGAATAAAACGACAAAAAAATTGCTATTAACTGTTTTCCCATTTTGCTTTCAGATTTTTTCTTAGTACATAACATTCTCCATCTCTCCCACAAACAAAACTAGCATCCAATCATTCATGACTGCTTACGTGTCCATTGATCGCGAAAAAACAATGTATTTTTCCTACTGACTAAGTGCAAACATCACTATAAATGCAATAACACTTCACCAAATTCTTGGCCCTTAGTCCCTATCCGTCTTTAATAACACTAACCGACCCTAAAATCGACATAAACACAAACATAACACAAGAAACAAAGCATGCATGAAGATGCCTACTCTGCGAATGAATACCAAGCCCTAATTCTTGTGAATATCATTTCTTTCTAATGCATCCACCAAACACTACAGTTAATTAGCCTAAACATACTTTATATTATATCTACAAAAACTAATAAAATTGCACGTGCATCGAACGAATTTAAGCTTTAAAAAACCGTCAATTAACAAAATGATATTAATTTGTGCGGAATTAGATGAGTGAAACAAAAGCTAGGGTTTGGGCGAGTAAATAAATAATCCAACCTTAATGATGATTAGCGAGAATCTAGTCGGAAGAAGTTGTGAGAGGTGACGGCGGCTATCGGACGGAGAAGAGAGAGTGCGGTGGTGGTTTGCTGGTGGCAGTGAGAGAGAGTTGCTGCTATTTATGCCCTAGCCTTCCAGTGGCAGGTAATAAGAGAGTGTGCGTTTTGTTAATTAATCAAACTATAGGGGTGGTTTGGTTTATTAATGAAACTAGTAACTGGGGATGGGCGTTTTCGGCTTGGTACCGTCAGTATTGAATCGGGGGGATGGGTGTTTTCGGCTTGGTACCGTCAGTATTGAATCGGTACCACGTTTTGAGGTATCGGTACGGTATCGGTATTTCTCGAATTTTGCACGAAATACCGGCACCGTACCAATACTGATACCATGCCGGTATTGAACCGAATATTTCGATACCGGTACCAAGTATTTTCAATTTTTGGAATTTGAATTCGGGTTAAGTCTTAACCACTAAAGTTATCAGTCTTAACCACCCGAAATAGTATTGATTTATAAGACTAACCTGTTAAATGTATAACAGGTTAAGTCTTAACCACTAAAGTTATCAGATCTGGCTCTCATCGACTGTTGCCATTCTAATTATTATGGATCGGATGCTTATTATTAATTTATGGTTTCCGTTTATTACTAATAGCAACCGTAATCGAACAACCAAACACACCCGATTGAATACGAATATGGTTCGAGTTAGTTTTACTCTTCTTTTGAATTGTTTTATCAAGTTAGGTTATTTTATTATTTGATTATTTGTGTTATAAGCAAATAAGAATATGTTGTTTTAATTTTAGCATTGTAGTTTAAAAAAAATTTGGTTTTGTGTTTTTTTTTCTCTGATACTCGAAACCCGATCAACCCAACCCGAAAAAACCCGAACCCGAAAAACCCATGAGAGATTTTGGTTGGGTTTCGGGTCAAGATTTTTAACTTTGAAACCCGAAGAACCTGACCCGAAAAACCCGAAACCCGAAGAACACCCCTACTAGTAACTAGTACTAAATAATAGTTTATTTTTATTTTAGTTTTATATGTATTAATTTAAAAATATATCATATTTTTAAATCCACATGAAGTTTATAGCGGAATTTAAACTCTCAATTTTTAAAAGTTTGGAGCACATATTATACCACCGAATACCAATTAAACAAATGTTATGTGATATTTATGTGTTAAATTAGATGTTACATATAAACATCAAGTTCAAACATATTAAACTGAGGATATTATATCAAAACATTAGCTCTACTTGGTAACTTTAAGATGTTTATAACCAGTTTTGACTCGTAAAAAATCAAATTGTGTCACATATTTGTTTCTTCACTTATGGAACAAGCCATTTTATTGATAATTTGATGTAGATATTGAAGAGATGTGATCTTGGATCTAGCGTGAACTTAAATAAGCCAAAGTTGTGAATGGGAAAACACTAAAATATGGAAAACACCCAGAACAGATAAATATAAAGAAAGAGGGAAGGAGGGTGTTAAAGAGTAAATTATAGGGATATGTTCTTCCAATTTGAAAGGGAATGGTAGAGGATGAAAGGAAATGAAAAGAAAGAAAAAAGAAAGGATTCGTTTATTTCGTTTAATGAACTCGGAAACACAACGAAAGAGTCATATATATGGAGGTACACTCGAACCATCGTCAGTATCAGAGTTGTACAAGAATAAGCACAAGAGGGTAGCGTCACATGTACAGCAGGTACACGTAGAACCGCTACGAGTCCATGACAACAACGCAAAACGACATCCACAATCTCCACTATGATGGCTGCAATAGAGACATATCGAACAATCTCCTTACATGTGGCCTAATAAATACTCCATACCTCATGCTATAATAAGAGCCCATCAAACGGTAAACAAAATTCGATCTAACTCTCTCGATTCTCTCATTATACTTACAACTTACCATGTTGATTATCACGTGCGAAGGGTAGTTATTGGAAGCCCCCTTCCTGAAGGAGACTAACAAGTAACAACATTATTAGATTTGAATATCACAACTTATTCACTTTCGGATGACGACATGCCTTATGAAAATACCCATCTTGGCACTTTTTACCCCTCATATGTCTTTAGAAAATTACTTTTCACATATATGATAGTTTGATGTTGATTTATACCCAAACTGTTTTAATCCATAGGAAGCAAGGGATTATCGAGTGATGTAGATATTTCCAACAAGTTTAAGATTTTGAGGCTAAACGAAAACTTGATCAAAACTCCAAACAATTAATATATGCCATAAGTTTTTTTGTTAACTAATGTTTGACTAATCATTAAACATACGGGATTAAAATATTTGAGTCACTTCAACACTAAAATATTTTGTCCATAATATTGGTTCGATTCAGTGTTTCGAGTTTAATTAAAAAAAAAAATGAAACCGAACCAGAATTTTGTTTTAAGAAAACATAAAATCGAACATTTGGCTTTTGTTTGTGTTTGTTTAGTTTGATTTGGTTTAATGCAAACCCCAAAGCACAAGTGACACGCGCTACTAAGTGACAAGGTATGAGCGACATATGTTTGCTTATACTTGTGATTACTCAACCACGTAAAATAACCAAAACATTATAAATTAATCTATCTCATTAATTTTAACTGTTTTTACATACTCATCAAAGAAACATAACCACATTCGATCACCCACCATTGTTGATGACCACTAACACCTTTGATACCTTCATTTCCTCTTAGCATCCGTAAAGGTTTTACTAAACAGTGAAAAACGTTTTGCCACATCACTACCTATAAATAGAAGAGCTTTCGTAAACACGAACCACCAAGTTAGATAATGATTTCTCATAAAAATTAAATAAAGAATACAAAGGTAAAATAAAAATAATGTAGTTGAAGCAATATTATTGCCCGATATAATTGTACTATAATATATATTTATTAGTATGAGTTGGTGTCGCGACATTATTAATTGAATCACGTGGACTAATCTTGTGTTGTCATCCATAATTTATTTTATTTTTATGTTTTTTTTTGTTTTATTAGATACTTCATTAAAAAATTTGACCTTATAGATATATGTTGTTGGTACCATCGAGAACGACCAAATTCTATATTTACGATTAAGAGTCAATGTCATCAATATACACAACTCGTGTCGGTTTGACGCTGCAAGGCGCGGATTATTTATTTGTTGTCGTTAGTATCGTCCATTTGTGGTTGGTTTGCCGCCCCAACACACATTTTTTCCCTACTATTTTAAATATGTTAATTTGTTGTAGATGGGTGTTAGTCTAACTTATTATTATTTGTTTTGTTTAGTTTGGTACTTTAACCCGGTACTGAACGAGTTTGCGTTCCGCCGCTGCGTAGATTTAATTTGCTTTACTACAAGTCAAACATAGATAGAAATCTAGCCCCGTGTAACGCGCTGGACACACGACCTAGCTAATTAATTAAACAAATTGTCTCACCTACTGCCCAAGGCTTGTGCTTTGCCACACGCCCACCACCTTGCACGCTTCTTCACTCATAAAAAATGTCGATTCGTCCACCGAGGATGATGTGTTGTGCAGTGTCCAACCTTGTGTTCAAATTTATACGAAACCTAAATTATAACCATCTGAACCTTTAAAACCCACTGAAATCCTTTGATTTTCTTAAAATCCATGCCCTTTTTTTTTGTTCACAAAATGATCTTCAACCCGACTTCCAAGTTTCAACTTTACCACAAAAGTTCAAGAACTATTAAGATACGTAAACTTGCCAATTTTAAAGCTACGGCTTACTTTATAAGATCAAAACCAGACATGTTGACAAATGTAACTTGTCAAAAAAGTATGATCAAATGGAATATATGGTGTGGTAATATGAAATTCATTCAAACATGCTAACCTATTTCGTCACCATACTATAAAATAGTTAACATTGTTACAATATACACTGAGGACATTTACTTGGTATCTCTATGGTTGTTTTATCGTCGGAGTAAACCAATCTAATTATAGTATCAACATATTTAATACACAACTAATTTTAATAATAATAATAATAAAAAAAGAAGAAATATCACTATTTATTTAGTTATTTACATAACCATCATATTTATTTAGGAAAAATTCCCAAACTAGCCATTTTTTATCAAGATTTTCCAATTCTAGCCTAAAACCAAAACAAATTCCCAAACTAGCCATATTATTCAGTCGGATCCGACCAAAACAGTAACTGATCTGACTGAATTTGTAGTCTATCACGACGCGCCACGTTGCTTGATGTTCCATCAAGTCCGACGTTTTAAGATTCTGGCTGACCGATAATTTGCCGGAAGAACCGTCAGAGGAGAAGACAATCGGTTCCGATGGAAACAATGTTTGAACAATCAGATCCGACTGTTTAATTTGTTCGACGAATCCTAAATTTTTTAATTCGGGGGTTTTTGATTTTGTGTTCTAAAGTGAAATTGAACACTATGGTTTTGTTTTCATCGAAAAACTAAGTGACTTGCATTATTTATTTGCTTGATTTTGTGAAGAAATAAGAAAGATGGAGATGAGGTTTTGAGTTTGATAGGTAGAAGATGAAGAATTCAGTCGGACCCACTAAAATTCAGTTGGATCCGACAGAATTTGAAGAAATTCGGTCGGATCCATTAAAGCGTTGACACGTGACGCGATTTTAAAGGTCCAAAAATTCAGTAAGATCAGAAATGGTTTTAGTTGGATCCGACATAATTTTTTGACTAATTTAAGTATTTTGTTTGGTCTTGGGCTATTCGTAGAAACCATGATAAAAAATGATTATTTTAAGAAGTTTCCCATTTATGTATCATAGTTAAAACAAAGTTTTTACCTTTTACCGAACACACACTCCATGATTCTCATGTTATAACCTTGACAAATGTTCACGTACTTACAAAAACAACTCAAAACAGATTCGACACCTGTTAACACACACACTCTTAAACCCTACACACCACCATCACTTCCTTCATCCATTCATCAATGGAGTTTTCAAACACCATCATCTTAACCACACTCACCTTCTTCATATCCATCATCTTCACCCTCATTCACGCTAAACCGCGCCTTAACCTCCCACCCGGACCACCCGGCTGGCCCATCTTCGGCAACCTACTCCAAATCGCCGCTTCGGGCAAACCGTTCTTCCAATATGTCCGAGAACTGTTGCCCGAATACGGTCCCATTATGACTCTCCAAATGGGAGCAAGAACCATGATCATACTCTCCCGAGCGGATATTATTCATCAAGCATTGATTGAACAAGGCCATGTCTTTGCTACCAGGCCTCCCGAGAATCCGACACGAGCGTTATTCAGTTCCAACAAGCTTAGTATCAATTCGGCATTGTACGGTCCGGTTTGGAGGTCTTTACGTAGGAATATGGTGCAAAATGTGCTTAGTGTTAGTAGATTGCGTATGTTTAGGAATGTTAGAGTAATGGCTATGGATAAGCTTATTAATAAGTTGAAATCGGAGGCGAAGGAGAACGAAGGTGCGGTTTGGGTGTTGAAGAACGCGCGGTTTACAATGTTTTATATACTTTTGACTATGTGTTTTGGAGTTGAGATGGATGAGATATCGATACTGGAAATAGACGAAATGTTGAAAAAGGTGTTGATGACCATCCATCCGAGGTTAGATGACTTTTTGCCGTTGCTGAGGCCTCTGTTTTATAAGCAGTGGAAGCGAGCATCGCGAGTGAGAGAGCAACAGCTCGCGATGTTGGTCCCGCTTATTGAACAGAGACGGAGACAGAGAACTCTGGTGATGAGAAACCCTGCATCGCTGGAGTTCTGTTATGTGGACACTTTGTTTGATTTGTCGGTGGAGGGGCGGGACCACCCACTGAGAGATCCAGACATTGTTACTCTTTGTTCAGGGTTTCTCAATGGTGGGGCCGACTCGACCTCCACTGTCATTGAGTGGGCCATCGCGAGGCTAATCGAAAGGCCTTCCATCCAATCGCGCATCTATAACGAGATAAAATCGGTAGTGGGTACAAGCGGACAAAAAATTAACGAGAAAGACGTCTAAAATATGTTGTATCTGAACGCGTTCATAAAGGAAATATTACGAAAACACCCTCCGAGTTATATAACTTTGACGCATTCGGTTACCGAATATGCAAAACTCGCGGGGTATGATATTCCAATGGGCAGCCATGTGGAGATATACATTCCCGGGATTGGAGTGAACCCGAAACTATGGACCAATCCGGATAAATTTGATCCGGATAGGTTTGTTTCGGGTTGTGAAAATGTGGATGTAACGAGTGTGTGTGGAATGAAGATGATCCCGTTTGGGGCGGGGCGAAGGATATGCCCGGGTTTGGGGATGGGAATGATGGTTGTGAGTTTGATGATTGCTAGGATGGTTCAAGAGTTTGAATGGAGGGTGTGTCCGGAAAATAGTAAGGTGGATTTTAGTGAAAAGTTGGAGTTCATGGTGGTGATGAAGAATAGTCTAAGAGCTAAGATCACTCCTAGAGTTTGAGTTTGATCACTTGATGACAATGGTGGTTTAGCACTTTAGCATGACTATGTTGTTCTTTTGTTATCTTGTTGGTTAAGTTGAATTGAGAAGTCCATTTTAGTATTTTACTTCTCGGATTAGGGAAATCAATGACCATAACCTAAATTAGTGATAGCTAGTTTTTTTACTAGAGCGTTAATAAGAAAATCTTACTAAGTGACACTAGAAGCTAGTTGCAGTGATAGCTATTATCGGTTAATTATGTGTAGTCATATATAAATTAGTATACAAAATGTGTGCCATATTCTGTTAGCTACACGTAAGGTGTAAGATGTAATATGAGCACACAAAGACCCCACATTTTCAAATGATAATTCATTCTGTGGTACCCAAATCTTAATAATAAGTGCAATTGATGAATAGTATATTTATGTGAGACAAATATATTTTCATAATAATATGTTTTGATAGCCGAGGAAAATCAATAAAATATGCCTTTAAAAGATCATCGACAAAAAAAGAGAGAATATATTTCAGTTGAGTTTTGGCGTTAAGGACGACATTAAATTCAACAGCAGATGTTCGTGGCTCCAGAGCCCAAGAGAGATGTACGTGTAGAAAATGACCGAGGAAAGGGAGGTGTTCGTGGAATGGCCAAAGTGATTCGGTTTTTAAATGCTTAAGCACATTCAGTTCGGGACCAATAGAAAAGAACATGACTACTAATAATGATGGTGGTTGTCACTACACCACTTCTAAACTTACACGTTACTTAAAATTGATATATCTGTTTAATAGATTCTCAAATGACAATTTGAAACGTATGAAATGTTATGATATGAATGCTGCTCTTCAAATTCAAACAATCGTTTGAAAATCAGAGGCCATGATTTGAGATGTTAACTTACCGTTTGACTAGATGCATCAAACGTTGTTTAGAAATAGAGATTAGGTATGTACTTAATAATATTTTTTGCTGTAGTTGAAAAAATTATATAAAGTAGCTTAGAAAATGACACTTCAACTGGTGGAAGCAAACAACCTTGGCCACAACCACCAATGAAATCATGCCACTTATTGGCCCGACACATATAAGTCATTTTTATATGTGCATTTATTTTAATATAAAGTTGATAGGCATATCAACCACATGATTTTTTATCCTAAAAGAATCAACAACAATACATGAATGCATCTAATTTAAAGATTAATAAATTTAAACTCAAAACCTGAATCCAGCATTTGTTTAAAAGCGTATTTTTATTTATTTTATTTCTAACAACAAAGAACTTTTAAAAATGGACTATTGGTTAAATTCACTACATTAGTTTACACTTATTTTCCAAGTTTTGTTTAAAAGCATACTTTTATCCTTTATAAAAACTGTTCAAGTTTATGAAAACAACCTTTTTATATATTTAATAAATAACCTTTCCAAATACATATCCATTCATAGTGGAAAAGTAGATATAAGTATAAAAAATTCCTTGTTTGTAGTCTAGTGGTAGAAAGACTTGAATTCTTTAGTTAGACCATCCGTAGTTGATGGCGTTTTGAAGAATTTTGAGGTCAAAACGCCGGTCCACACCGCCCCCTTGCGTTTTGGGTTTGGCGTTTTGATATAGCATTTCCTACAAAACGCTAAGAAGGCACGAATTTTGAGAGTTTTGTGAGAAAGAGGTAGAGAGAAGAGGAGGAGAGAGAGGCGTTTTAGAGTCTTTTTCCCACTACAACAATTTTTTGCAAAATGCCCAAAAGCTAACTAGACGCCACATGACGTAAATGTCCGGGTGTGCCTAGTTTTGACTACACATATCTTAGTTCAATCATCATTTGTGTTACTTTTGGTGAATTATGACAATGAAAGACTTGATATAAACGTTGTGCAAGGTTGTTAGTTCGAATCACGAGCTTACTCGGGTTTTGTCCCACCATGTGTTACGCTATAGAGTTATACTCTTATGGACTGTGGTGACATAACAATTATCAAGTGACCGCCATCGGTAGGTTTCTCGCGAAAACGTTCAAATCAGACTCTGAAGCCAACGCGAGCTCGGTAAAAACAATATAGTCTAGCCAAACAACATAATATGGCCAGAGTGGAATAACAAAACTCTAAAAACGGTTCTAAAAGTTGAATAAATAACATATTTATAGAAACACACACATTCATAAAGTAGATAAGTATAAAAAGGCCACGAAATACAGTGAATTAAATAATAAATACTGAACCAACGTTGGTAGACTTGTACAGTTGATGGAAGGACGATAGATATAACCAGCATCACCGCACCCAGTTGAATCCCCACAATAAATGACAATCACTTTCCTTCGATCTAACGACACCAAAACCCTAGCTCAAGTTCACTTCCACATCTCCTCCGGTTATGGCGGATCTCAGCCAGATCTCCTTCGCCGGAACCTTCTTCTGCAGCGCATTCGCAGCCTGTTTTGCTGAGGTTTATCTCCATTTTTATTATTATTATTATTTTTATTCGCAGAGTGTTAGATTTGAAGCTCGTAGTGTAAGTAGGAGTGAATGTGTGCATTATTTCATATTCTGCATCTGTAATTTGTGTTTATTGTTATGCTGTTTATGTATTTAAGTGTGTTGATACACCTAAAAGGCTAAAGCAGTTAAATACTTGAATGAAATATTGTTATTATAGAGAAGAGTAATTTAATTGTTGAATGTGTGAATCATTTTATAATCTGCATCTGCTATTTGTGTTTATTGTTCTGATGTTTATGTATGCAAGTATGTTGATGTATCTTAAAAAAATTAAATAAACTAATAGTATTCTAGGGCAGAGTTATATAATAGTTGAATGTGTCTAATGTTATAACCTGCATCTGCAATTTATGATGTTTATGCATGTAAGTATGTTAATATACCTAAAAAAATTAAATGAAATATTGATATTCAAGGGCAGAGCAATTTAATTGTTAAATGTGTGTATCATTTCGTAATCTGCATCTGTAGTTTGTGTTTATTGTTCTGATGTTTATCAGAGTATGTTGATATATACCTAAAAAGTTAAATGAAATATTGTTATTTTAGGACAACTTTTAATTATTTTTGTTATTGTAGTGAATGATCTTATTGGAAAACATAAACTGACACTCTTAGCTATCTGAATTAGGCTTTATTACTGAGTTATTTTTTTTAAAACTGGAAGATATACCTAAGAAGGTGAAACTATAGGTGCAAATTTTGACGAGTCGATTTGGTTTATGGTTTATGTATAAGATGTCAAAACAGTTGAAAGTCGCCCAAAGTGTATTGTTTATTTAAAAGAAGTTAGATTCTTATAGTAATTTGATAGTAGATTGTAATCATAATCTTTAAAAGATTGCATTCCTCATGTGGAAAAGAAAATTTTATAGTTTTTCAGTACTTAGTTAGAAAAAAATGTTAGAATTTATTTTGGATTTCCTTATTTTGTGCAGTTATGTACAATCCCTCTCGACACTGCTAAAGTTCGACTTCAACTCCAAAAACGAGCAACATTAGGAGAAGAATATGGTACATCAAAGTACAAGGGTCTTTTAGGTACTGTTGCTACTATAGCACAAGAAGAAGGTTTAATTGCACTTTGGAAAGGTATTATACCCGGATTACATCGCCAGTTTATATATGGAGGCTTAAGAATCAGTTTATATGAACCTGTAAGTATCAAGTATCCAGGTTATCTGGTTGGTGATTCATTTAATATAATATTGTTTTTGTTATGCAGGTGAAGGCTTTTTGTGTTGGTGGTAATATGCTTGCTGAGGTTTCATTATTTCAAAAAATACTTGCTGCTTTGATTACAGGCGAGTGATTTTATGATGTTTTTCTTTTGATGTGACACTTTATTTATTTTAATCCTTTGACTTGTTCTAGATAAAACACTATCCAGATCAATCCATTTATATAGTTCATACAAATTAACATTTACCTTTTGTCTTCACTATCTTCTCTCTAATCTTGGTTATATCACCTTATACAAACTTCTCCCTGATCTTTAGGCCTTTAAACGAACCAAGAGTTTAGTGAATCGTTCGGTGAAAAGTTCGTTTATTTAATTAACAAACGAAATGAACAATTTTTTTTACATTTCGTTAAACGAACAAACATGAATACATGTCTTGTTCGTTCATCTAAGTTTGTTTATGTTCGTTAGTTTACGCTCATTTAGTTTACGTTTGTTTAAGTCATTCATTTACGTGTATTAATATACTCAATTAAACTTTTAGGCCCATTACAACTTGGTCTAGGATAAATAACTTGGTTTTAACTCGGTTATGTTCGTTTATACTGTTAAAGAACAAACATAAATGAACATTAACAAGGAAATCCTGGTTGAGTGGTTGTTTATTTGTTCGTGTTTGATCATTTGTTTGGTTAAAGTTAAACAAATGAACACGAACATGTTCAGTCCATGTTTGTTCGGTTTGTTTACAAGCCTACTAATGCTGGTAAAGACCATTGTTTCTCATCAAACAGGTGCTATAGCAATTACATTGGCTAATCCAACTGATTTAGTGAAAGTACGCCTTCAAGCTGAAGGTAAACTGCCACCTGGCGCACCACGGCGGTACACTGGTGCTTTAAACGCGTATTACACCATACTTAAAGAGGTAACAGTTTAAGCTACTTTTGGCCCGTTATAGATAAACAATATATAACTTATCAAATTTGAGATACCAAAACAGGAAGGGTTAATGGCACTTTGGACTGGTTTGGGCCCAAATATTGCTAGAAATGCTACTGTTAATGCTGCAGAACTCGCGAGTTATGATCACGTGAAACAGGTTTGAATTGTGTTAACTGTTTTATTTATGTGTCTGAATATGCTGTTGTATCTACTTGCTTACGCATTTGTATTATTGTTTTTGGCTCAACTTTTGTAGTTCGTTTTGAAAATTCCGGGGTTCACGGACAGTATATTCACACATCTACTCGCCGGTTTAGGTGCAGGGTTTTTTGCAGTACTGATCGGTTCACCTGTTGATGTGGTAAAGTCACTGTTTATATGGGTTGTTCTTTTTTCAAAGTTATTAATAAGGGAGAATGTCATTTATACCCCTTAAACTTGATAATATATCATATATACCCGTAGAAACTTGATGAAACATCATATATATACACCCAACCCAAACATAGTCACATAAATCGCGGTACGCTCCGATACAGGTACGTGGTCTGCTAGGCTAGACGAATTTGGTTTGAAGGGGAGTAGGTTCACTTCGGTACGAACCGGTACGGTGTACCACATAGTCCGGTTTGATATATGTCTTATATATTCTTATGCCTATTGTAATACACTAATACAAACAAAATCCGGAAAAAGTTGAAACTTCAAAACAAAATTTCCACTACTAATATAGTGAAGGTACTACCATACAAGAACAAAGTTACAAAGTAGAAAATAAGTTCAAAATCAAAACATGATAAGAAAAACTTTCAAAACAGAATCTGCAGTCAAGAGGCTGAATCTAATCAAAACAGATGCTACAAATCAAGTGGAAGAAATTCCTTGTGACCTTTTAGTACAAATCAAGAGGCTGAATCTAATCTTGCCTTTGCCTTTTTCCTCTCCCATTTTCAACCCGTTCGTCATCAAGATCATCCCACATCATTTCCTTCAATCTAGCACGTGAGCCTTCTATGTAAGTGCTTTCCGGTTCATATCCCACCTTTTGTGGGGGCCGAATTTATAAGATTCCGTAAAACGCGATTGAAGCCTAATGTTAGAGTGAATAAACACAAGTTTATCCGCTCTCTTGGAATTTAAACGATTCCGCTTCGCACTATGGATATAGAAGTATGTACTCCAATTTCTCTTGGCCGAAGAGCTACTAATTGGTCGGGAAATAACTTTTTTTGCTACTTCGGCTAATTCGGGTTTCTCGGATATGTACGTACTCCATCAATCAATTGCATCCATAGCGACAACGTCGGCTTGCATTGCGGCTCTTATATATATTCTTTTCTTCATATGAAATTGTTGCAACAATTGTCGTTCGGCCTCATTTTTAGAAATTCTTTTAAACGCCTCCATAACACCAAGTGTAACTTCCTTGTCATTGTTAGGAGCCTTTCTAGGCTCTCCACCGGGTGCCAACTTCTCTAAGTAGTATTTATTATAAAATTTAGGACTTAGAGCAAAGCGTAAACAATGAAGATGGATCGCCATTTTCTCCCACCGAGCCACAACAATCTTATTAATTTCAGGGAAATAACTCGAGAACTTGTTTTCCATCATAATATCTTTAATTTCACCAACCACGTTGTCCATTTTCTCATAAATTTCTCCCATTCTAGGACCTTCACCATCACAAAATTTAACTAGCAAATTAATTGGTTTTGTGATGGCTAATATGTTCTCAACATCTTCCCAAAACAAGTCATCATTAATGGTCTTAGCCACATTGTTCCCCGGTTGTTCGACTATTTTCGTCCCCACTTCTCATCAATTCCCTCCCAAGAAATGAGGCCAGTAACTGTTGCTAGTTCCTCCCGACATTTCAATAACCTTCTCAAGAGAATATAATGTGATGCAAAAAGAGTCTTTGCAACTTTCAATAATGCAAAAAAATGCATTTGCCATGTCTTTAAAAATAAGATTTAACGCGTGCACGCAACAAGGGAACCAAAATATATGTGTATATACCTTCTCGATCTCTTTCCGGCCGCCTTGCAATTCGCCGCGTTAATCGTCACAACCGACAAGGGGACCAAGCAACGTGTTGTCGGTTGGGGCAAGCAACGCTAGTTAAATTCTGTGATGGTGAAGGTCCTAGAATGGGAGAAATTTATGAGAAAATGGACAATGTGGTTGGTGATTAAAGATATTATGATGGAAAACAAGTTCTCGAGTTATTTCCTTGAAATTAATAAGATTGTTGTGGCTCGGTGGGAGAAAATGGCAATTCCTCTTCATTGCTTAGGCTTTGCTCTAAGTCCTAAATTTTATGATAAATACCACTTAGAGAAGTTGGCACCCGGTGGAGAGCCTAGAAAGGCTCCTAACAATGACAAGGAAGTCACACTTGGTGTTATGGAGGCGTTTAAAAGAATTTCTAGAAATGAGGCCGAATGACAACTGTTGCAACAACAATCTTTATTTGAAGAAAGGAACATATATAAGAGCCGCAACGCAAGCCGATGCTGTCACTATGGATGCAATTGATTGGTGGAGTACGTACGGATCCGAGACACCCGAAGTAGCAAAAAAAGTTCTTTCCCAACCAATTAGTAGCTCTTCGGCCGAGAGCAATTGATTGGTGGAGATTTGGTACCGTCGGTACCGAATCGGTACCAACGTTTTGAGTTTCGGTACCGGTACGGTACGGGACCGGTATTTCCCGAAATTTTACCTTAAATACCGGTACCGTCCCGGTCCCGTACCGGTACCGGTACCGAACCGAATATTTCGGTACCGGTACCAAGAATCCGCGATTTTCGGGACCGGTCGGTACCGGTACGGTCCCGATCTCATCCCTAGTGTGAAGCGGAATCGTTTAATTCCAAGAAAGCGGATAAACTTGTGTTTATTCACCCTAACATTAGGCTTCAATCACGTTTTACATAATCTTATAAATCTGGCCCACACAAAAGGTGGGATATGAATCCGGAAAGCGCTTACATAGAAGGCTCAAGTGCTAGATTGGAGGAAACGATGTGGGATGATCTTCATGACGAAGGGGTTGAAAATGGGAGAGAAAAAAAGGCAAGATTAGATTCAGTCTCTTGATTTGTAGTAAAAAAAAGTCGCACGGAATTTCTTCCACTTGATTTGTAGCATTTGTTTTGATTTGCAGATTCTGTTTTGATTAGATTCAGCCTCTTGACTTGCAGATTCTGTTTTGATGTTGAACTTATATTTGTAACTTTGTTCTTGTATGGTAGTACCTTCACTATATTAGTAGTGGATATTTTGTTTTGAACTTTTTCCAGATTTTATTTTGACATATATCGAACCGGACTATGTGGTAAACCGTACCGAAATGAACCTACTCCCCTTCGTACCGAATTCGTCTAGCCTAGCGAACCGCGTACCACGATTAATGTGACCATGGTCTTGACATTTTAAAAAATACCAATAAATCAATAAT
Organism: Bidens hawaiensis; assembly: GCF_021521415.1. Lineage (NCBI taxonomy): Eukaryota > Viridiplantae > Streptophyta > Magnoliopsida > Asterales > Asteraceae > Bidens > Bidens hawaiensis. The sequence goes on from NW_027494208.1 coordinate 244,231, forward strand.
TAAGTCAATATCCTGTTATGGTCTTAAAATTTTTTTTCACTAGTTATAATAAATAGGACTATTTTTGTTAAAGTTTGTTACCAGTACAATATAAAGCATGTAGACAAAACAACTCACACCTGATGAGAAATTTCAAAATCAAAAACATTTGGGACGGGTATGTGTCATCTTATAAAATATTTTCCCTCAAGTTTATAAAAATATGTGAAAGGTTAAACACACTTGATTTTTATGAAGTATGTAAATGATAAATCTCATATTTTGAGAAAATATATTGTTTCGGGCTAAATATAACGTTTTAAAGTAAATTACACTTTCCGTCCTTTAAGTTTATACCATTTTCAGAAATTGTTATGGGTATGTAGATTTAAAAGCTTTAGAAGAATAAGAGTAAAATGGTCCTTTATTGAATCGTTTTTGATCAAATGGATAAATTTGATATTTTAACTATTTTTATGGGGATACATGATATTTGAAGTTTGGATCGGGTATATAATATATATGATGTTTCAAAAAATAAAATAAAATTGGGGGTATATGAAATTCTCCCTAAAAATAATGAATGCAGTAAATAAGACTAAAGGAACCATACATTTAAAGCAATTTCTGTTTTGGCAGGTGAAGTCTAGAATGATGGGAGAATCGGTTTACAAAAGTACAGTTGATTGTATTGTTAAAACCTTACGAGTCGAGGTAAAGTTATATTGTTATGTTTTGAATAACTATATTCTGTTGTCATGTTGTGATTATATGGGTTCCTGTTTTGCAGGGAGCCCTTGCATTTTACAAAGGATTCCTACCAAATTTCGGTAGGTTAGGATCATGGAATGTTATAATGTTTTTGACACTTGAGCAAGTAAGATCTCTTAACAAAGAATTTGTTCCAAAATTGAGATTTATTTATCAACATTGATATTGATTTTTGACTTGCATTACAGGCAAAAAAAATATTTTCAGTATAGAATCCCTAATTCCCCGTGTTGTTCGTTCCATTATTGCATTCTTTGGTGACGGTTCAGGTAATGCTATAGTTCATGTTGCCTCCTGTCATGGACGTGTAGTTCGATTTTTACATTCGTATGGATTCAAGTGAGATATAAATTTACATATGAACTATCATTTGATTTACGCAATATATACCGTGTATTTACATTCTAAATGTATTTACGTTTTTTATATGATATATGATTATAGCTATGTGTAAATTTATATCTGAAGTTTTGAACTCCTGATGTTTTCGTAAGAGATCATTCATTTAGATTGAAATTTAATATGATCCAATACACACACGCACGATATATAAGTATTATATAGCAGATTAGTATCATCCAATAATTCTAATGATTTAGTTTTTAACTAGTGTTATACTGTTATGAGGGGCCTTTGTTAGATACCACACAATAAAAATTAACAAATATGTATGAATGAGCATAGATGATTTATATATAGGTATAAGCAAAAATGAATTTAGTAAAATTTAATAATTGATTTGAGTCATGAAATTCAGTGATCATTTTATCTGTTCTAACATACATTAATAATTTTAATTTTATATTAAAAACTACTTTTTTTTTTTTTTTACTTTTTTTAAACTAATGTTCTACCTCTAAATCCATTTAACCGGTCTACTGCATGCCTACTACGGGATTTGAAGACCTCCGAAGGGGATGAACATCTAGTACACAATTAGAGTAAAACATTCATATGTTAAAAGAAACAAAAGTATAAATACGATAAATGAAATTACAGTATAGATGTTATACTTGTTATGTGTAGTTTGTTGGATTTGTTGGGCTATAATAATTCAAGTTTTCAAATCATGCCAGAGAATACATGAAATTGGAATAAGAATTTCGCATCTTAATTTATTCATCATCCAACACAACCGTCCTTATCACCGCTACATAGCTGTCACCACACAATTGTTAACTCAGCTGCTCCGCCATAAACAACGCCACCACCAAAATCGCCATTGCCCCGTCACCACAGCATTCCAACTTCTTTTACAAATTAACAAATCAAATAGAGTATAAGATCGAACAAAATGCATAACAAATTTCAATTCCTTCACATTCTAATTCCTCTTGACGAGGTACAATACAATTATTTTAAATTTAATGCTTCATTCTATCCTTTCTCATAATGTTTTCAGTAAAATGTACTTAGTGATGAATTAATTACTTTAATTAGGGGTTTAAAAACTAGGGGCCACGCTCGCTTGAGCTCTGTATTTTGTGGTGCTCGACGCTTAAGTTAGCTGGATGATTGGATCCACATTGTGAGGTCATCTGTGTGTCTACGTAATGGTGATACTATGATAGTATATAAAGTGTTTTGACTGTAAGAACAACCTCTCATAGTCTCATATATTAAGGAACAATAATTTTCTACTTTTAACAAGTGGTGAGACTATCCTTAATAGGTCATATTCAAGTCAGGCCCATCAAAATTGGGCTCACATAGATTGTATCTACACAATGGCCTTTGATTCAATTAGGATGCCATCTCTAAATTCACCTCGTGTATGAACAATGAACATAGAAAAGAATAATGAACAATTGAAACACAATTGGAGTTGCATGGATCACAATCAACTTACGACACTTGGGGGTTGACTCATGTATTTTTGTTTTATTATTAAGGGAGAGACTGAAGAGTAGTAAAAGAATTATTTATTTAAAATTTTAAACTTATCATGTTAGGAAAATTATCAAAATAAGATAAACATGTATGAATACATTTATCAAAATGAAAATAAAACTCTAGCTACGACTTTATAATCATCTCCATCTTAGTCTAACTATAATTCGCCACGTAGACGTAGTCTAGCTAAGAAGGTTTTAGTCGTCACTTTTTAAACGCCGGAACTTATAACGATTTAGAGACATACTATCAAGTAATTAATAGTTGGTGAGAAAGTATGTCTAGCTGATTTTATAAATTTCAGTGCTCAAAAAGTTCGACTAAAGTTAGCTTCTTTAACTTGTTGTAACCGGTGAGGTAATCTAGTTGACCTTGAAACAATTTTCTCCATAGTTGTAAACTAAATTAAAGTCAAAAGTTTAACTTAAAAAAAATTTTCATAACATATTTGTTTTCGTAGTATTTTTTATTTATTTTTCAGACGGTTTTAGAAAACCAATAAGCTAGTGGTGGAGTGGTAAACGAGAAACTTGGTATTTCATGTGACTCATGCACCCATTATTTAGTCTCGGCGGCATCAAGTTGATGATGTGATCAATGAACGAGTTTTATTCTACCGCACTGTCGTGCCTTCGGGTGAATGTTTACGAGGTTTTCCTTCTACGTTAAAGAAAAGTAAAGCAGATTCAAAGGTGCATTTGGCGTCCGCATCCAGAAGCTTCTGTTGTATTCGGGACGCTTCCGAGATCCACGTGTATGGCATAACATCCGTTTCCTTAAAGTTCTCATATTCATATTCATATTCATATTCATATTCATATTCATTGAGCAGCACATATAATATACGTTAATTCATCCATTAAAAATCTATCTCTACACCCATATTTGTTGTTGATCCACTGTTCGTTTGCAAATTGTTGAGGTGAGCAATCTATTCCTCTATATCCTTCGTGAAACTACAGGTTTTCATTACATTTACAAATTGTTAAGACGAATTGCGTTATTAAATGATTAAGCATTTGTAGATCTGATTGCAATTCGTATCGTTTTGTAAACTCACTATTTGCAAATTGTTTCACTGATCAAATTCGTGTTAATTCTGTTATGGATTCACAAATATGTTGAATTATTAATCCTATCATCTGGTTATTTAGCTGTTTAGGCTCACTAGCCGGCTCGAGCTTGATAAGTGAAGCTCGCGCTCTCTTAGGCGGCTCGAGCTTGGAATCGTTTAAGCTTGACTGGATCGAGCTTTTTCACAATCTCGAGTAGCTCACGAGCAGCTTGGCTTGTTTGCACCTCTGACCGTAATTGTTGATCCGAATCAAATATTGTGTATGATGATTCTGGAAATTTTGATGTTAGTTAATTACTGTAATTTGTAAATTTTGATGGTAATTAATTAATTACTGTGGTAGATTTTGGAAGTTAATTTTGATGTCATTTCCAATTGTTTTCTTTGGTTGTTTCAGATGTCATACTCTAGGAGGTCAAGGTCAAGGTACTCTCCTTCGCCTTCGCCGCCACACAGGCGATACAGCAGGTCTGTATCGCGGTCCAGGAGTCGGTAAGAATTCATTTAAATCATCACACACAGCTTGAACATTTGTGAATTACTACTTGAGTTATTTAGATATTTGTATTGCTTGCAGGAGCTATGATGCAAGTGACATTGAAAACCCTGGAAACAGTTTGTATGTCACCGGTTTGTCACGCCGTGTCACAAAGAAAGATCTCGAGAAGCATTTCTCAGCTGAAGGAAAGGTAAGTTTCACTGTCTTAGATGCTATCTTATTTGTACACTGAAATTTAGGCTATACAATTACCATGATCCACATTCCACAAATCATCTACTTTTGATAGAATGATGAAATATATGTGTTATCATATCAGTACAATAACAAAGAAAAATAATTTTGGCACAAAAATTAAAAACACAATATTATAATTTGTAAGAAAACAATGGTCATCTTTTTATCTAAACTAATCTCTCACCCCGTGATCGCTGATCACGAATTCCATGGATCATAAATAAGATATTTCACTTACTACAAACAAGCAGATATAACATCCAAAATTCACTCCAAATACCAGTCATTATATATTTATGTACTACAAGAATCGGAAAACAAAAGAGAGACAAACACCATAAAGATTGTTTATAAACAAAATCAGATAAAGATTGTTTATTTTAAACAATCGACCGCCCGCATTATTAAGCCCCCGAGGTGGGCCTCCCAAACCCTCCATGTTATTTTTTTCTTTAAAAAATTTATAAATCTTTGAAATTTGATTTTAACAACAGCCATGCTTATTCTGCCTTGCCTTAATTGCATGATCTGTTGTAAAGTCAAATTACAAAATTTTATAAATTTTAATTTAAACAGAGAAATCACGACCGGAATTATGATATCTTGGGAGGTAGATTCATGGGTTTAAGCCGTGGGAAACAATTACTATCGCGAAGCAATCCGGCCCCTTTCCAGACTCTGTGCGCGATGGCGGGAGCTAGGTCAAGTAACGTGTACGCCCTTGGAAGGCAGATCCCTTTACAAGATCTCATCCACCAAATTCGTTGGAAAAAAATTCCACAAAAAATGGGTATATGTTGTAGAAGGGGCGAATGGTTCCTTTATATAACATTTAGGGAGGATAGGAAATTACCATATTCACATCAGTGGATCCATAAAAAGTCTGCCAACATGACACGTGACATAAATAAATAAACAACACTAGTGATGTTTGTACTCTCAAGTTAAAAAAATTATCATCTCAAATTTAAAAAAAGTACTCTCATTAGTGATGTTTGTACTTTTCATTTCCTTTCCCATTATAATAAGGAAACAAGGCATGTGACAAAAGGCATGTGACAAACTTAGAAAATCTCAAATTAATAAAATGCATAATTAGTTAGTTGTACGTTTCTCATTAATAAACAACACTAGTGATGCTTGTACTTCTCATTTTCTTCCCCATTATAATAAGGAAACAAGGCATGTGACAAAACTCCTTTTGGAGCGATTTACTTTTAGTCTCACAAATCAATTTTGGAATGGGTATTCTAAAAGAACTTGGACATGTAACATTTGAGACGGATATGAGACTATTTTCCAAAGAATTTGCATATTTGTGGCGGATATGATATTAGGTGAAACTCAGCCGCCTACCCGAACATGTTTATCCGTATCTAAACCGAATTATTCTAAATAGTTTTAAACGATATCATAAATGGTATGTTAAAGCTGTTAGAAGAAACTTGAAACGTTTACAATGATTCTAACAACAACTATAGTTAAATATTTTGTATTTTTAGTTGGTGCTTAAGAACGAATTTCAGTTAATGAACATCTCAATAGGTAATTTTAACCACGTTATAACATAAAAGAGAATACCCATCACGTGTGTACACACGTCTCGTGGGTATTAAATAGGTGCCTGACAAGTAAGCGACTAGGTATGTACAGTTTTATAATTCGATATGAGAGATGGGTATGGGCCCATATAATCGACTCATTGTCATCTCCATATAAACTGTTGTAATTTGTAAATATTGTTGTATTAATATAGACAATATTATTATTACCACTTAATTATTACGCCCGCACTTAATTAATTAAGTGTACATTAATATTTAAAAAACTTATTATAGAGATTGTAAAGATATGATGAAAAAGTCAATCATAGCAATTGGATTTCCATTTTGTGTTATTATTAACGAATTTGTATCATGAATGCCAACAATCAACTTTGAAATCAGGGTTTCATGTAATAACAATGATGAAATGTATTGTCACAGGTGGAAGATGCTCGCCTTGTGATTGATCCTTGGACACGGGAATCTCGTGGATTCGGCTTTGTATCCATGTCGAGTATCAAGGATGCCGATCGGTGCATTAAGTACTTAGACGGTTCTGTTCTTGACGGTCGTGTCATTACTGTGGAGAAGGTAATTTTATCTTATTATTACCTCGTGTTTGTTGCATTATTTGCAATGCGATATCTGAAAAGTTATGCTTATAATTATAGTTTTGTTATCAAGTTATCAAGTTGTTTGCTTTCTTGGATGAAGTGTTTGTTTTGACAGAGGTTGCTGTATGTTGCAGCTCTTCATCAGACTCCCAAATTAATAAAATCACATCAAAAGCAAATATCTATCAGACTATCAACAACCCAAAGGGTTGTATATTACCATTTCCTTCATTTTATTTATTTGCAATTTTGTTTGATACCAGAAGCCTCTTACAAATATTTATGTTTCCATGCTTATGAAAATGACCATGATTTGTATTTCTGCTTCTTAAACTCATGGCTTTTTTTTTGTTAATTTACAGGCCAGGAGGCGAAGAGGACGCACCCCGACTCCAGGAAGATACCTTGGACTGAGGTCTGCCCATGGTATGTTTGAAAAACACACATGCATTAATATTGTTATGCATCACATGACGTTTGGCTAACTGTCGGTTTGTTGTTGGTTAAAGCAGTTCGCCGTCGGTCCCCAACTTATTCTCCTTATTCAAGAAGCCGTTCTCCTTGTTACTCGTCTGAAAGAGATAGGAGCAGGTCACGGTCAAGATCTTACTCTCCATACTACAGTAGGCGGCGCCGTGGACGATCATACTCTTGTTCCATTTCTCCATACAGTAGACGTGGGTCCTACTCGAGGAGCCACCGCCACCGTTCCAGATCTTACACTCCAGAAGACCGTTACTACAGGAGGCGTGGCCGACACTATAGGGATTATTCACCAGACTACAGAAGTTCAAGTAGGGATTATTCACCCGACTACAGGAGGAGTAGGAGTAGGAGTAGGCGCTATCGGGGTGTTTCTAGAAGCGTGTCGTCTTCTCCAAGGAGGCACTACAGGAGTTGTTCTTCTAGTAGGTCGCCTGTTAGGTCGAGGAGGTATTCTCCAAGTGCGTCCCCCAGATCTCGCTCAAGTTGCAGTGTGAGGAGTAGGTCTGGTTCGCCTAGTCGTTAAAATAATATGAATGAAGCGTGGTTCATGCATGTTGTTTCAGTCAGTTATAGATTCCTGTATTGGATATAAGGTGTGCGGTTGCCTGGTTGTAAGACTTTACTTTAGACCTGTTTTGCTGAATGTGTTTGATTATGCTTTCTATGACAAACAAATGCCTGGTATACTAGTTTTTTTGCTAATTTGAAATCTACAATAATGATGAAACAAGGGTAATTTACGGCAACAGTGAATGCAAATCAACCCAATTTATTATTGAACAATCGAGCAAATCACTGTTCAAAACAAAACATGTACTAGGGATGAAATCGGTACCGATTGGAGAGATCGTTGTTTTGTTTATGACCCACCGTTCAATGACCGTTTGGAGAGAAGTTTGTTTATTTAATAAGCGAACAAACATGAACAAAATATTTTGTTTGTTTAGTTAGCAGGTTTTCGCAAATGCTAGAGTCCCGATCCGGGTGTCTTTGGACTGCTGGCATGCAGGCGAGTATTCTCCTAGTCAACTTGGCCATATTGGGAAGAATCGGGTATTGTGGCAGACAAGTCTCAAATTATTGCAGAATCACTCGTTTGTTTATAGAGGGAAAGAGAGTTTATTTTACAAATATTAATTATTAATTTATAAATTTACAAAATTACCCTCATGTTGTGTTATAAATCTACGTGGAGGCCATAAATTATTCGTACAAATAGCAGTAAATAAAACAAGCACAATAATAAAGTTATGTTAACACTTTAAATTTGCTTTGAGGTGTCATACAACTTCTTAAACATTCAATTTGGATAATTTACAGCCATAATGCTTTGATAAGACATCTTGGGATCCTGCACAGGTGTCTGGCGTGAATCGAGGGATAGAGTGGTTTAATCATTAAAATGGATAGTATCTTAGTCTCTGTGATCTTCATTTTGGCCATGGCACTAGGAAATGGAATCCTAAAATGGCACCTTATATCTCTGCAAAACGTAAAGGTATTCATATTACAAATCTTACTAGAACTGCTCGTTTTTTATCAGAAGCTTGTGATTTGGTTTTTGATGCAGCAAGTAGGGGAAAACAATTCTTAATTGTTGGCACTAAAAATAAAGAAGCTGATTCAGTAGCACAACTCCAACAATCATTTATTACTTTTTCCTCGCAAACTCCATACTACCTCATTCGGTCATTAAGTCCGTCGGAAAAAAATTCTCATAAGTCTGCTTCACTTTTCTTTTCTTACATTTTACGTCTACTTCACTCTACCAAGTCTGTACAATCAAAATGATACATTGGATTAGCTACCATGGTCGGATTATGTTCGATCCGTTTCTAATGCAATGTTTGAAGACATTAATATTATTATTGTTACAATCAACCAAAAACATATTCAATTATTCATGTCTCTCACTCCCATAGCAACAAACCTATATTAATAAATTATTATTATTGTTACAATCAACCAAAATACAAAACTTCAAACTACTATTATCTACCAAAATATCAATCACCAAAAAATATATATATGTATGTATGTGCAAACAATTACAGAAAACATACAAATGCGAAATACAAATACACAATTGAATAATAATCTTCTACATACAAAACCTTTTCTATACACCCTCTACGCAGACTGAAACCTTTGGTTGTCACTACTATCTTCGATACCAAAAAACTCACGCCGGTTCTTTCTAGCATCAATTTCCGGTACCTGTACAGAATGGTTTGCAGCCGCCATGACTTCAGCATGTTCATGGTAATCTTTTCTAATTCTCCACAAGATCTCTGCACACTTCTTCATGGACGGTCTGTGTTGCCTCGTTGGGGCCACACATTGTCTTGCTAATCTCAAAACCTTCTCAACCACCATCAACGAGGCCGGGCTCCGCCTTAGCTTTGGATCCGTTGCCAGCACCACCTCCCCTCCTTTTAATCTTTGCAATGCCTGCAAAATAATCGTAAATGAGATTGTTTAATAAACAAGCCCAAGCCCAAACTTCACTCGCCTTGATAGCCTAAACGAGCCTATTTATAGAGTTTTTACGTTAATATATTTATGATATATTTATGGCTCGCTAAAAGCTTGAAACGGGCTGGACTTAAATGAGCTCAAGCTTAAATGAGCCAATTATTGTAACTTTTATTTAATATATTAAATATCTTAAATATATATTTATTTAACAATAACTATTATGCATAAAATTATGATAAAAAATTCATTATAAATACAAGCTATTTAATGAATAACTAACGAGCAGAGCTTAAGTTTAAGAAATAGAGCTCGAACTGAGCCGAGCTCAAGCTTAGTAATAAGTCTGTTTAAAACCGAGGCCAATCCCGAGCCCAAACGTCACTTATCGAGCTCAGCCAGCCCGCGAGCCTAAACAAACCTATTTTTTATTTAATACATTATTTATGTACATACATATATGTGTGTATAATAATAATAATATAATAATAATAAAAATAAAATAATAAATAAATAAATAAATAATAATTATATATGTCAAATAGAGCATAACTAAATAATATATATCGTGTGATATAAAAAATATATAATTAAATAATATATAAAAACAATCATAAATGTATATAAATAACAAGAATAAACGAACCGAGCCAAGCTTGAACTTTAAAGATAGAGCTTAAACCGAGCGTAGCTCGGCTCGTTTACACCCCCTAAAAATGATAATGGGCCAATTTGGTCAGTGTTGAATTCTTTTAGTAAATTCTATTTCACTTACCCACTTTATTGTAAGCTTCTCGTTATTCGGCTTACTTAATTCAATCGGTAATCTTCCGGTCACAAGTTCGATAAGCAAAACACCAAATGAATAAACATCACTTCTATCAGTAAGTTGGTATGTAGTAATATATTCAGGATCCATATAGCCTGCAGTTCCTTTAACTTGAGTTGAAATATGAGTGGCATCCACATCTTCAACTTTTATACGCGCGAATCCAAAATCAGCCACTTTCGCACGCAGTTTATCGGTTAATAGTATGTTTGATGATTTTATATCTCTGTGAATTATCGGTTGATCTGCAAAAAAAAAAAAAATTGATTAATTACATATATACCCTTACACACTTGAAAATTTTCATATATGTTAAGCTAAATATGGGAAAATAATAAAAAAATGAAGTTAAAGATGGTTATATGAAATTTTAAAGTTTAAAAAAAATAAGGGTAAAATGGTCATTCATTAAATTTTAATGAATCGGTCATATTTGATATTTTAACTACTTTGTAAGGGGATATATGATATTTTAAGTTTTAACTAAAGAAAATGGTTATCTTATGATTCTAAAAATTTATGAAAATTTCAAGAATGTTATAATCATGAAAAACTACCTGTATACGTGTGTAAATATGTAACTGCGTGAGCTACATCGATCATAATATCCAAGCGTTCTCCAATTTCAAGCCCATTTCCACGTTTACCTGAAAATGAAAATTTAATAACAGTATTCATCTACGTGAAAGGACGAAACTGCCCCTTTGAGAAAAGCGTTGGCTTACCGTCTAAATGTTCACGAACAGTTCCGTTTGGAACGTATTCTACCAAAATTAAACGTTCGTTTCCGTGTTCTACAAATCCATAGAATCGAACGAGATTTAGATGCTCGATCTTTGATAATGTTAGTATCTCATTATTGATCTCCACTGGTGTCTCTTTGTCATAATTATCCTGCAATAACAAAATGAAAATAAACAATATATATCATATAAAACACGTGAGTGCTTAAAAAGTTTTCAAATTTAAATGTTTGTTTTCACGGTTATTAGTTAGGGGAGGTATCAACTGACAATCTGACACGATACGAAAGATGACACGAAAATAAGCAGGTTTTGGGTTGTAAAGTCTAACTCGTTTGATAAAAAGTCATGTTCGGATTGACATGTTTAACACGTTTATAGAAGTCGGTCGTGCTCAAGTTTGGCATGGTTGACCAGTCAAACAGTTTAAAATTATACTAAATATATATTTGATAAGGTTAAAAAGAGTACCAGATAAACATGTTTATTACAACCTGCCAATCCATTTACAACTTGATTACAAGTTTACAACTATCAACAAACGGGTGCATGAAACCGAATAAATCGAAACCAAATAAAAACTGACAGTTTGGTTTATGATTTTGTAAAAACTGAAATTTTCGCTTTGGTTTTGCATGTAATTATAAGTTTATAACTGAAAAAACTGTACCGAACCGAACCAAATTTTTGGATTTTTATTTTTTATTGTGAATGTTAAATAATTTATTTAACTTTATTTTAACTTGATAAATAATGTAACCCAAAGGGATAATAATCAGTTAACCATTAACTAACAAACAAATTTAGGCCAAACTTCGTTATCCTGGGCCAATTCTTTTCAGCCGAAAATTTTCGAGCCCAAATGGTAAAAACGAACAGAACCCAAATCAAAAAAACCGAACAGTTTCAAACATTCAAAAACCAAATGTTGGATTTTTGGTTCAGTTTGAGTCAAAACCGACCCCTAACGGTCAACCCGTTTGATTCGTAGCAATAAATGGTGTGCCCGGGTTAAATGCTTACACAACTTTATTTAGGTCCATGTTAAGGTTGATATTACTGACAAATAAACATATGGGCCTGTGTTCAGATTCACCAATTCATCCCGTCATAATTACTAAACTATTAGTTCAACAATAAAGAGATCCAAAAACATAAAGAACCTTTTTGGCACGCTTAATAGCGATGACGGTTCCGTTCTTCAACTTTCCCTTATAAACAGTCCCAAAACCCCCTTCCCCGATAACATTTGCAGCCGAGAAATTTCCAGTTGCTTTACAAATATCTTGAAACGTTAACTCGTCCGAGGCCCACTGTCCACCGGACGCCATAGAAGCAATAGAAGACGTAGTGGAAGCCGAGTGCTCCAGCTTGTTGTTGCTTGTATTTGTGAAAGCTGCATAAAAACACACTTTTGTAACACTTTCTAAAAATCCAATGTAAATCAAACCGAGTGTTGAACAAATGTTATCACAACCATCTAACTTGTTTGGCCTGTTTACAACCAGCCACAATGTCAACCTGTTTAACTCGTATCTATATATGGGTTAAATGGGTCGTGTTTGTATTACAATATGCATACATTATTATTATTGTTATTATTATATAAAAATTCAAAAAAAACATATATTCACCCATTATCCAAATGTAGCTCGGTTTGTGTTATATATAAAAGGCTTTAACAAATTAAAAAAAAACAAAAAAAAATAAAAACCGAACCATCAATTATATCAACAAACTAATTATAATAAAGTGGCAGGTAAACAGGCAGCAAATCAATTAGTAAATAATAAACAAACTGAACTTGTGAGTCGTGCCCGGCTTGTTCACACTACTCTGCTCAGTTAACGATTGATATCTTTGACACAAATAATAATACGGTTCATGCCCGAGTTTAATAATTCAACCCTCCAACTTGACACAATTAGTACGTCATCTACCAACTATAAAAATGCAACGTCATCTCCCATTTGGTTTTTGATACATTTGGTTTTCTGGCCCAGAGACTATGAATTTTTTTAGTAGGGTTCAGCGTGTCATACATGGAACCTCCTCAGTTCCTAGGTCCCAAAGCTTCGTTTTTAGTAGGATTGGCTTTGCTATTCAAAAGGGGGTTGTGGCGCAGCTTGTTGCCCGTTTGCCTGCCACTTTATTATAATCGCTTTGTAGTAACTAATTTATAAAACATATCTACAACTAATTCCTAAATTCAACTTTCAAACCTAACCTTATTCAAATATCAAAATCCACATAATTTAACAAAAAAACCCCAAATTAAGTTAATAAGAAGCTGAATTATCAATCATTACATCAATTAAGTTAATATAATATCAAAGTTAATTAAAACTTACATTGAATTGCAGCATATTGAGCATGATCTTCTTTATCGTCATGTTCATCAGTAGCAATATCACCAGTACATGTAAAAACCCTAGCAATACAGCTGAAAAATGAGACATCTTTCTTGGGTTTTGGTTCTTGAATCTTGGGTAACCCATATATAACTGAACCGGAACTTGATTTAGAATTAGAAGTGGAATTGGAGCTGGAACTCTGATGATTCCAAACTTGGCCGGAACCGGGATGAGTCACCGGAGATTTGGGGGGTCTTCGTGTTTGATTCATATGCAAAAGAAAGAAAGAAAGAAAGCTGTTTGTGTGTGGTTGTTTTGTGTTTGTTTGGATTGTAAATAATAAAGAGAATAATAATAATAATAATAATAATAATATGATGATGATGATGATGATGATGATGATGATAGATGATGAATAGGTGGGAATCAATCGTTTACCAAAAAAAATCCTGGTCTGAACGAATGTTTATGAATAATTCTTTGGGGATTAAACAATTTAGACAATACATAATAATAATAATAATAATAATTATTATTATTATTATTATTATTCTTATTTATTTATTTAGTTACACACCAAATTGACCAATTGCTCGTAGACTAATATCCACAGTGTCACATATGGTGGCTCTTCATTGGGTTCTGAAAGACTTAATATGGTGTCATCTAGGTGGTAATAGCTATTACCGAGGAAATCAAAGTGAATATGTGTTTACATGGGATAAGCATATCTAGGTAGTATGATTCGGTTCGGTAACTGGGTGAAACTAAACCGAAACCGAAGCTATCGGTTATTTTAGAATACCAACCAATCGATTTTCGGTAATCCGGTTATTTGGTTATTCGGTTTTCGATTATTTTTGGTTTTTTTATTGTGAGTAGACATTTAAAAAAACAATTCAAAAAATAGAGCAGTTCATATATATTGAATTCAAAATACAAAAATAGACATGTGTTACGTGGAATCAAACAAATACAAAGTTGTTTGAGTAATAGAGTTTAAAATTCAACAAAGTTTTTAATAAAAAAAAACACTAAAAGTTTGACACGAATCTTCGTTCATAATCTTATTCATCTTCAAAATTAGACCCAATCTTCAACATCTTCATATTCTTTATCACCGTCAATGATAGATTTTTTTGGTGTTTTTCCGGTCATAACATCTTAAAAATAGCACGTAGAAAACATATGTTAGATTAATCGGGTAGGTTCGTTTTTTTGGGTTTTTTAAAATGGATAACCGAACCTAAACCCAAAAATCAGTTTTTTGAAAAACTAAAAAATTAACCGTCGATTAATACTTAGGTTCGGTTTTTTCGGTTATTCGGTTCGTAAACAGCGGGGCATCAAAGCCCCAACCTATAATGCTTAACTGTGGTTTAAAGCCCCTTGAGATATATATATATATATATGTATATATGTATGTATGTATGTATGTATGAGAGATGGAGAGAGGGCCCATCTCTTTTTCTACTCCATCGAGCCCATCATCCAGACCATGCCTCCCTCACCGCGCCCTCCTATCGGCGCCCTTGGCGGTGTTTGACGTTCATCGGCGCCTAAAAAACTCTCCCTTTCGCGTTCATAGAGGACGGTGTTGAAGAGTGATTTTCATGGCCTAACTTTTGTATCTCAAACTCTTTCTATGAGTTTTACCCTTTTATTTTTATTTTTATTTTTATTGAGTGATTTTAGCCACTAGATCCTTGTTAGTTAACTTAATATTTATCAACGCAAGAACATAACGGATACACGGAGATTGTTTCCAAAGACCTAATGGGACACCAAATTCAAATCAAGATGTTGACAAAACACAATAACACAATAAGTAAATGTGTTCATAAACTTGTCCTATAACTTATTGGAATATGTTAGATTCCATTTTAACATTTGTATAATGTTCCATGCACATATACTTGCAACGTTCATTGGATTGAATGATTTTACTAAAATGGTTTGTAGCTTGTTTAGCTCAAACCCGTGCAACTCATAACTAACTCTATTCATTTACACTCTTACTTTCAATAAATATTTTCTTTTCCTATAATGAATTTAATATGCTTTTATATTCATTTTCAACACCAAAAGTGTTTATTGTACATTTTATACCCCAAATGAATATGTTCCAAGAAAATGACATCAGCTTGAAAATTAAGTGTTTCACTTTATTAGATGGGTTATTTGAGACCCTTTGCACTTGAATACATATTTATATGTTGTCCCCTTAATTTAAAACAAAATTGTCGACATTTTAAGGATAAAGAAATACCATTTAAGTAATATCCTAGGATTTCATGATTAATTATTAAAGTCAAACCTTCATACAAATCGTGGATTCCCACCTCCAACTTCTAAGCTAATTTAACTTTCTTAACATTATAAAATCGGCTAGTGTCTACTCCAAATTTAACTCCCCTTAATACAAATCAAGTTTAAAGTAAGAAATTCATGAGAACTATAAACACCATAAACTCATAAGTCATAATCATCTTATGTATTGCATTTAAAATAATATGTATATGTGTTTATTAATTATTATGTTACTTTACTAAAAAAAAGTAGTTAGTGTACATAAAAAAATGTGTATGAAGTGTACGTCTTCATGACTTCAAATATCTTTAAAACATTAGAGCATTCTCAATCCATTCCTTAAAATAATATGAGGAAGATTTGTAAATTATATGATAAGGTTATGAGTGTTTGTAAGTAAAGGAGACAGAAAATGTTATATGAGAATGTTAAATTTGGGGATTCACACTATACATATTGTATAATTTTTTAATTTTTTTGAAAGTGTTATGGATAGAAGAGAGAGAAAATATAATGATAAAGGTATAAAATATATTATTTACTTAAACATGAAAAAAATAATAATTATTTTTAATGTAATTATCTTACTACTCTAATAAATACATACTACTATATGCCACTTGTCAAGCTCTCATCCATTCTCATACTTTTTAACCCATTTTTTAAATATGGATACTACATGGGTAATTACCCACCCAATTTATTTGTTATTCTAACCTCCTATCATTTATCCAATCAAACCCTAGATACCAAATTTCTCTCAACTCTCATCATGTATCATTTCCATCGGCCCTATCCATGGCCTCCACCACCACCCTCCAAGTGCCGGCAACGAAATAGACCCTCTCCACGACCACCACCGCCACCACTACTATCGCCCCCTTCATTATATCTACTATATATACATATATACATATACGACGCAGCGGTGGACCTCAAAACCCCTAAATCTCTTTCTCTCTTCTTCCCCAGGTATTATTATTATTATTATTATTAACTCTTTTAATTGAATTTTGATATTAGATTGATTGAAGGTTTAGGTTTAATATGTTCAATTTGAGATTTGTGTATTACACATGAAGAAATCATCATTCATCTTATTATTATTATTATTAGTATTATTATTATTATTATTGTTATAATTATCATCATTCATTTGACTTTTTCGGTATTATTATTATTAGTATCATTCATCATTCATCTGAACTGCAAACTAATAATAATATGTTCAAAGATTTTGATTTAAAGTTGGTTATTTTTTCCGAGAATAATGCCTAGAATTGTATTCGTAAACTAATATCATGATTGAAGGAAGGAACTAGGGAAGCGTAAGTGAAGGAGTAGAATGATTATTCTTAATAACTCGATAGTCAAATTTTTAATTTTGATTTTATTATTATAAATGGTTTAAACCTTATTTTCAAGTGAAAGTTACCTTTATTCATATTTGAGTCAAAGGTTTGCATTTGTTTATTGTTATTAATAATGTGTGAATGTGGTTGATTTTAACAGGTAGGTTCACAAAGTGCATTGATGGAGATGACTTGACCAGGAGGATGATTTTCTTGGCCTTCATATAATGATGAAATTGAAACATATGATGACAATTCGTTTACGACTGTTGGACTGTTAGAGCAACTTAATGTCACTAGAGACTCTTCGGATTATTTGTGGTACATGACAGAGTAAGTGTAACCTTTTTGTTATTTTCATGTAGCATGTTACATTATATAGTTAAAAAGCGATTACAGGTCGGCCCGACCCGAGTAAGTAATTCTAAAAATAACCTGTTTCATGCAGTGTCCGGGTTGGTTCCAATGAGGGGTTCTTGAAAAGCGGGAAGTGGCCTACACTTACAGTCTTATTTGGAGGCCATGCTTTGCATGTTTTCATCAATGGGCAGTTATCAAGTAAGAAGTTTGAAGATAATATTTTGTCATTATTTTGGTATTCTTATTCTAAAGATTTGTCCTTTTTAGTTGGGTAAATCCTATTATAGAAAGAATTTGTATGTATAAAGCAAATTATTGAACCATATAAATAATTAATAATAATAATAATAATAATAATAATAATAATGTTTTTGTTTTCCATTTTGTGCAATAATTATTGTGTAAACAATGTATACTAACCATACAATAAAAGATGTAGTGTACAATGAAAGTTTTATTTATTTGTAACGTATTTGTGTAATCTTAGTTATGTAATTTATGTATTTTTAATGTAAGTTGTAATTGTATAAAATATATTATCATTTCGTTAATAACTATATCTCGCTTAATGGGTATAAAATTTTCATTAATTACATGTGTAATACACGGGGCTCAAACTAGTATGATATATATAAATATATGACCATTTGTTTTGTTAGAATATTTATTAAACATAAAAAATTATGCAATTGTTGTGATAAGATTTGAATGTTTATTTGAAAAGTCAAATCACTATTCTTATTAGGTAACTAGTTTGAGGCCCGTGTACTACACGGGTAATTGTTGAAAATTTAAAGTTTGACCATTAAATGAAATACATTCAAGAAATTGATTATATATTGTTAATACAATTACAATTAAATTAAAATTACATAAATTACATAACTAAAATTACACAAATATGTTACAAATAGGTAAAAACTTCCGTTTACACTACATTTGTGATTGTATTAGCAGGTATACATTGTTTATCAAAAATCAAAATCTTTATTCCATATCTGTCTGTAGCTATTAATAAAGTAATATATAGGCCTGCTTATAACTCTTGATATAACCATATATAGTTGTCCGTGTGACAAAAAAGGTTCTCCAAGTACATACCAACTCTAGATAAATGATAATATATATCTATGATACTAATAAAAAAATATTCATACACATTAAATATCATAAGATTTAAAGTTGCATAAAGTGAATGTAGTGATTCTTATATATAATCGTTAACCCAAGAAAACCCGTACCAGAACCCAAACTAACCCGACCCAAGAAACTCGAACCCAAGAAAATACTAACCAGAACCTGAACTGAAGTAATTTGGGTTGGTTCTTGGTTCGAATTCTAGGTTTCGGGTCAACTTGAAAACTTTTAGTTTTAAAATAATATGTATTTTAGGTATTAAAGGCTAAGTCTTAGCCGATGACGTTATCAAAATTTAGTCTAAGTTGATTGTTCTCATTCCACATATTATGAATCGAATGTTTATTGTTTATTATTTTGAATATAAACTATAATAAACACTAATGACTAATCGTCTCTTGTCAGTACATATGGAGAATACTTATTATATGTAGTAACGAATTTAGTTGGAATAAATCTATAATTTTAATGTCATATATTGAAATGACTTAAAAGATAAGGACCATATATGAAAATTGGTTGAAAAAAGGCGAGGTGAGCTATGGTGTTGATAAGTGGCAAAAGTGGTAGGCTTTTATTAGAAGAGATAGATAGATATGTATTTACCCTTTTGTTTAGTTATTATATTGATAATCTATTATGATGATTATTTATTAGTGACCACGAGGTCCACGTCTTAAAATGCATCTGGTTTGAATTAAATTCGAATGGGAAATATCAACCAACAGAACAACTAGTTTGATAGCACAATTGTTTTATTATATGGTTCTTTATATGACAACGTATTTCCTTGTAATTTTCAACAAATGCTTTCTAACATAATTTCTATTTAAAATAAGTGTGTAATAATTAATTAATCAACGACCAAACTAATATTCACTTGTCAACTTTAACATAAAACAGTCTAAAGTCTAAACTCTTTTTTTAATAGTGTAGTTGGGAAATAATTTACCATATATTATAGTTAATCTTTTTTTTTTTACCGAAATGAGTGTTTTTTGAAATCATGAAAACAATTTTCTAGCTTTGTCATACGTCAAAGACAAATCACTCATTTAGCATAATACACCCAACTTTATCAAAAATCTTCCCATTAATAATGACTTAAACTCAGGTGATACATGACACCACATCTCGTGTATTCTTTTTATTTACGTATAGTCTTCCTGATACCTATTTACCATGAAGATCATCAAATGTGATCCCCAGTGGTTTCTATGATTGTAATTCGAACCATTCTCCCTCGTATTAGTTCCTTTGGGTGGAGCCGAAGAATTTACATAGGGAAACCAACATCCTCTACTAGGGGTGAGCATTTGGATCTACCCGGACCTAACCTAGGACCAACCCGAAACCAAAAAAATGAGTATTGTTAGAACGTGATGGGCCCGAGATTAAGAGCGAATCAGCAACTTAAGTTTCTGGAGCTTTAGGTCCTCCATAACTTGAAATTGATAATATTTGATTGTTTCAGCCTCAATCCTCACACACTAAACTTTTGATGACTCTTCTTGCACGTCATTGAAAATTATTCTACTTTTAAGAATAATTTCATTATGCTATTAGTGCTAAAAAATTTATATAGTTCGTGGACAATTTTTTCAACACGTGAAGATTATTATATTCATTCATTATCAAGTCTAAACCTTGTTATCATTACAATCAAATGTCACATAAGCTCATTTATACTAATTCAAATTTGATTTAACTTTTGAATTACATGTAAAAGTTTAGTTGGTTACGAATAAAGTATCATTGCACGACATTGTATTAATATCCCAAATCAGGGACAGATATGTAATAGTTTAGTTAGCTGCCGTTATATATACCTGTATGAATGAACGAATGAGATGCGCTTGATTTGATCGAAAATTCTCTGTTTTCTCTTTGATTCTACCATTGAATTCCTTGCAAAACTCTCTTATCACGCTTTTGTATATAATCAAAGAATTACTTAATTACTTATTTGTAGTTCTCTAGTAAACCTTCCATACCAGGGTATTATAGTTATAAAGGTATAGACCATATCATATTGCAATGCAATAACGTCATATACGTCTCACTTTAATGTACATGATTCATTTATTTTTTTGACAAATCTACAGAAATGAGTACACGAAAGAGCTAGCTAATTACCTTCATCAAAATTTACCCGTTCGCCTGTCGAGAATATGTTCCAGAACATTGCTGCTGAGAAATAGAGAAGTGATGTCAGCAACAAGAATCCCTGAAAGGAACCCACCAATTCCACAAAGAAACCCGCTCCAACAGTCCCCAGTATGGCAGCTAATGTGCCTGCGGTATTTGATATGCCTATACAACAACAATAATACAATTAAAGGAAAAGACTTAATCATAATGTAGAAGACTAAAGTCCACCATTGTGCCAGTTCTAGTCAAAATCGACATATATAAGTGAATCATAAGAGTGTGTCTCTTACCATGTAGAACACCAGAATACTGTGGAGCAATCTCCTGCTCAAAAGTAAATTGAATACGTGTCAGTTGGCAGATGATTATTATAATCAGTACTAGTTTATTATTAATTAGGGTTTCTTTCCTAGATATTGAGTTTCCCCTTTCATTGCAAGTATAGTATTCAAATCAGAAATTATTTTTTAGTATCTTTCACTGTGGATGAACCCGCCCCAATCTGTTGGGACTTTGGAATGCACATGAGAATTACATGCTTTGGCTCAAACCTACTTTGACACCTAACCAAACATGCCCTGCTCGTCCATTTTGTCATCTCTAGTTAGGCGTGTATCGAATCAAGTGCTTAATGAACCGTTAGTGGACTGTTCGAGTGTTCAACAACAAATTTGTTCATGTTCGTTTATTTAATAAATGAACGAACACGAACAAAACCTATTGTTCATTTAGTTAAACAAACGAACATGAACACGTCTCGTTTGTTCATTTACGTTCATGAACGTTCGCTAACATTCGTTCATTAAGTTTGTTTGTGTTTGTTACTTAACATTTGTTTGGGTTCATTTATTTATACATTCGTTCATTTTTTAGGCCCATGACAATTTAGTCTAGTTTTATGAAATTAAAATATCACTTATTACAATTCAGTCTAGCTTTATTAATTTTTTAGGTCCAACATATTAATGTTCACATTTACTTTTAATTGGTGTTTGTTCATTTATGTCCGTTTATATTCGTTCATCCACATTCGTAACCGTTAGTTCATACTATTAACAAACGTTCATGATCATACTCATTTTCTTAACGGAGTAACGGACATGAAGAAGAAAACCCTTTAGTCTAATTGTTTGTGTTTGCTCGTCTGTTCGGTTAAAGTTAAATGAACGAACACGAAAATACTCCTACCTCTAGTCATGAAATGAGAGAAAAGACAGTACCTGTAGGTTAACAAGGAAGCCACAGTGACTAAATGATTTCAACCCCACAGCTAAAGTAAGCCAAGCAGATGCTACTACTGGATTTTTTGCCATAATCAAACCAATAAGAGCAATACCGGGTCCCATAAAACCAATTGACTGAAAGAAGAATTCAAGCAAGAAGAAATTAGATAGCATTTTTCTCCTTAAACCAAACTAAACAAGATCAGATATTAATTAATATTAACGTACCTGCATAATTTTGCGGGTCAAAGTTACAGTCACACCGCTTTGAATCAACTTGTCAGAAAAAACACCAGCAAAGTAGCCTACTAATGCCATCATACTCCACGGAACAGCACTAAACCATGCTGCTTGTCGAAGGTCAACATGATATATCTGTACAAAACAATAATGATACGGTTATTTCAATAGACAATTATTTATATATCCATAGAGAAACATTATTATATGCCACTAAGACTTACTGTTTTAAAGTAAATCGGCATCCATGAAAGAATAACAAAGAATCCCTGTGAAAAAAACTGTTTTAAGTTCATGTACAAGAATTATTTTATTGCATATGGTAAAACATAAAGAGAATATGAAATACCCAGCTATGCATGGAATTGGCAACAATGAGGGACCAAGTTGGTAATTTTGAAAGTAAACGTTTGAACGGTGGGATTATTTTTACTGTTTTCGTTTGGCTTTTTTTCCTCTTGCTTTGTATATATTCTAACTCATATTTAGTTATTTGAGGGCTTCTTTCTGGAGTGCTAGATGTTGCAGATACCCATACCAAAACCCATAGGAATCCGGATAATCCAAATATTATAAACGGACCTCCGACACCGCCTTGTGACATGAGGATTGGAGAAAGTGTGAGCCCGATAGCACTTCCGAGCTGAAACCCTGCCATTGCAAGCGCAACCGCCCTCGATCGCTCGGTTCGTGGAAACCATCTAAAAAAGATCAAACATATTAACGCTGTTTTAGTTTGACTGAATAACAATCATTTGGTGTAATGATATGAACATGTGAATAGGTAGCAAAATGGGCAAGTCGAACGAGTTGGTAAAAGGCAGGCCTGTAAACAATACGAACATTCAGTGAACCATTTGGCGGGAGCGGGAAGTTTGAATACATTCATTTATTTAGACGGACGAACACGAACAGAACTTGTTGTGCATTTAGTTAAACGAATGTATATGAACACGTGTCTTGTTCATTCATTTATGTTCATGAATGTTCGTTCAGTCAAATTTATTTATGTTTGTCAGTTTACATGTTTTTTATATAATTTAAACATCACATATTACAATTTTGTCTTATTTTATTTAATTTTTAGGCCCATCAGATTGATTTTCACGTTTACTTTTAATTGGTGTTAACTTAGTTATGATCATCTATTCGTTCGTCTATGCTCGTTTATACTCTTAACGATTGAACATAAACAATCATGAACACACTCATTATCTTAACAAACGAACAAGGACAAGAAAACCCCGCTCGTTTATTGTTTGTGTTCAATCACTTCTTCGGTTAAAGTCAAACGAACGAACACGGACATGTCCCGTTCGTATTTGTTAGTAAAGGGTCAAAATGGAAATTTTTGGCACGCGTTGAAACAGGTTGGCTGACCCAAAACACAATTTGCACAAAAAAAATGAACTTTTAACATTCAACGCGTCAAATAACATTACATATATTGATATATATCGTTTCAACTATAACATACATTTTTAACTAAAATGATTTAAACGGTTTTATGCAATAACAATACCCCCCCCCCCTTCCAGTTAATTCTGTCCCATTTGACTATTTGACCCGTTAGAGATAAAACGTAATCTGAATTGACTCTTTCATAAGTATATGCCTGACAAAGAGGGTAGGGAGTTATTACCGGGCTATCATGTTGTTCATACATGGAAGCGCAACGCCTTCCGCGATTCCAAGCAGAGCACGCATGCCAAGTAAGGCCCAAAGAGAATTTTCGGCCGCCCATGGGGTAAGAAATGTAGCCATTGACCATAAAGCTACACCACACACCATAACTACTTTACCACCATAATAGTCCACTAAAGTTCCTCCAGCAATTGGTGATACCAAGTAACCCCAAAGAAAAGATGACTGTCATCAATGCAGCTAATCAATAGAAAACAAAAAAAGGTACAACATCTTTAATAAAAGACGTTTCTAGTTTACATCCATAAGTTTAGATATTTCACAATAAATATTATCTATACATACGGTAGTTACAAATTAATCATAGTCGATATTTACTACCTTGTTAAAGCTTATGCGCTTATAACCCTTACAAAGACTGCACGGATGTTCAGGTCTGATGTAACTTCAATCAAACAAATTATAACACATATATTGATAGGGGTGGGGTCTAGTACAAACATCTTTAACGTGAAAAGTGTAAGAAGCATTAGAATAATCATGCTGACAATAGAGTAATAATAATAACAAAAGAAGTAGACTAATTATTATTACTATAGTTCAGAACTATAGCGTAATGGCAATGAACATAATTACTCTAATGCTTCTTACACTTCTCAGTTCTCACGTTAAAAGCTTTTTGCCTGTTTCTGTTTGATCCTAACACTGTATATATAAATGTCAAAAATGACGTTTATGTGTGTTATAGCTGTCATTATAAAGAATTACACATCAGAGTTTGACGTTAGCAATAAGTTTTCACTTGCTTTGACGCACTCATGAATACATGTGAACAAAATGTCGTTAATAGCCTCAAAACTCACAGAACTTGTAATTACTCAAATTAACTGAAAGTGTTGAATATTTGAAGTACAATACACTAAGGAAATTCAACCATTCGACACTTTCATAAATGCATCGAGACAAATACATCAATTATAAACAAATCTATTAAATCACTAATCTTATAATTCAACCTACAGCTTATCAATTACTAGCAATTAACTAATTAAGCATCACAAATTAATGTTTAACACTTTAACCTATGCCCTAGAACAGCAATGCAACCAAATTGTAACCACAATAACAATCAAAACCACAAATTAAGCAATCAAAAGTTAAAATCTACCTGAACAACACCGGCAAACGCTTGACTCCAACCGCGAGACTGCGACAACGGAACTATCGCCACCGACATCACCACACGATCGGCATTACACAGCGCCAACGCCAACGCCACCATCGCGACAACTTTAACTCTCTCGGAAGTAATAAACTCGAGAAAACTCGGCTCTGAACCTTCCACTTCATCTCCACTAACCGATACAATAGGCTGAGAATCGTCCGATAAGACCCTAGGTGTTTGAATTTGAACCAAACGAGAGGAGTTTCGAAGTCTGCATGCTTCGTGATGGAATTGGAGTTGTTTTGAAGTATTGGATGTAAGGAGAGTTGAATTGGATGGTGATTTGGAGAGAAATTGAAGCGGTTGGATTGGTTTGGTGTGTCTAGGGTTTTGACGGATGGCTGCCGGAGGAAAAAGGGACGGTGGGTTGACCGCCGCCGGAGAATACATTTGGTGAGGTGGTGTTGTTCGGTGTGTGCTCTAATCCGTGTGGATTCCATCTTCTCACTTTTTAATTATGAGCGTCTAAAATTAACAATAAACTATATTTAAAAAAAAACCGTTTGGTTTCGGTTTTTTCGGTTTCAATTTTTCTTTAGATTTAGATCGGTTTTGGTTTTGTCATTTGAGTTTGGGGCCAAAAATAATGAAATTTGGATCTAATTCTTTTTGCTAAGTAATGACTAATGTAATTATACATTGTGGGTAAAAATATATGGGTTACACTATTTATTAATTCTTTTAAGTTGCTACTATGTGAACAGAGTCCATGGGTTCGAGTTGTGGAAACAATATGTGGTGTGTACATTAGGCTTAAGTTGGCGCGGCGCTCTCCTAGATCCCGCTCATGCGAAAGACTCGTGCACGTTTGTTCTTTCTTTAATAACTTATATATTGTCCTTGTGTCTTTTTCAAGAATTTGAGTATTGATCAGAATCTATTGAACATGGCTACTCTTAACCCTATGGTCAAAGAAACCATGATTATTGATGCAAGCAAATGGTTATTTATGGCTATTCCTTTTGTTCATTGACATGCTACATGTAATCAAAATCAAAGGTTACATTAATGCTCCTTTTGATTTATTTTGTTGTTTCTTATAATGTTTTGAAAAGCGATGCAGTCACCTTTGGTTAAATGAATGGTAAGGGGACCCAAAATGAACATGTTAGGCAGTTCGGGACCTCGGGTAACTTTAAAGCAAGTTCGAGTCAATGAAAAGTACATATTCATTGCGCACCGTATTCGGGCTAAGATTGGTTATAGATTTAGTTATGTCCGTTTAAGTAGTCAGTTTTTCAAGAGGTTAATTTGAACCGTAAGTTATACCCAAAACCTGATGCTTATTTTTCTAGTGAAGCAGTTCACTTTTCTCCTGTTTTCATGGTATTGCAGCGCATGCATAAGCCACTTTTCAAACCCGAGCCAGAACTTTGAATTGCACAATAGATCTTAAAAATCAACTTTCTTTTTACAAAAACGGACCACCCCTTTCCAAGTGGTTTCATTGCTGTAAACTGTAAAGATTCATGCTTCAGAAATGTAAACATATTTGAGAAACATGAAAATAACTGAATGTAAAACATTAATGAGAAACATGAAAAAAAAAACTGAAATATAGTTTCAACTATATGTAAGTGATACCCACAGCAACTTTCATAGCTGTATCGTTATAACCCATAGCAACTTTCATAGCCATGTCCAAAACCGACAACGATGTAGCTTTATTCTATACAAGGAGCAGGCACTGTAAACAACATGCTTCAGCCTCATCCAACCAAAACACCAACCTTTACTCATTCAAAGTTTGCTTCTTGTTATGGAAAACAACGAATGTCGTCCTTCTGCAATAATCTCCCCGGTAATTTTGTTTTTCAAAACAACAAGAGTTCCTTTCACCGCCCCTTTCCCGCCAAGAAGCTTTGCACTAATCTCCAACTCATCCTGCCAACAACCCACGTTTTAAAACATAAACATCTAAACAAAGAACAATCAATCAATCAATCAATCATGCCCAGTAAAATCCCACCGACAGCAAAGCTATAAGTAGGGTCTGGGGAGGGTGGGATGTAGGCACACCGTACCTCTATCCAAAGGAATAAAGAGGTGGCTTCCAGAGAGACCCTCGGCTCTAAGTACATGTGTATGAAGCAAAATAAAGGAAATCAAAGTTTAACAGTTATATAAAAACTACTACTAATTATAATAATATTAATAATAAGATCACAGTTTAACAGCTATATAAAATCTAATAATAATAATAATAATAATAATAATAATAATAATATATGTAAGGGAAATACCATTATGGTATGTGACCTAAATAAGTTAAGTCTAAGCCCTAAGGTATTCAATTCTCTCTAAAAATCCTTAACTTTAATTCTACTTCTCCACAAATTCCTATCCTCAACCATGTCCTCGGAGAGGTTTAGGTCTATCAAATCATGCCCAATCCTCTCATCCCAAGTCAATTTCGGTCGTCCTCTACCCCTCCTCCCCTCCTCCCCATCTAAACAAAGAACCCGTCACATAAACAACTTATATATAAGATCATCAATTCATCATAACTATAACACCCAAAAGCCCAGAACAGCCATTTCTCGGGACAAATTCAGTCTTTGGGTTTTTGAAAACCGTTCAGTTTGGACGTGAAATTTTTGGGCCGAAACGGAAATGTCCCAAAATAAAGAATTTGTGCTGAAACTTTGTGCCTAAATATTTTTGTTAAATTATGACAAAGTAGTTATTAGTTATTAAGCATTTACACCTAAAATTGTTGGACCACCCCATTTATTATTTCTCTGGTAAACTACTTA
Organism: Bidens hawaiensis; assembly: GCF_021521415.1. Taxonomy (NCBI): domain Eukaryota; kingdom Viridiplantae; phylum Streptophyta; class Magnoliopsida; order Asterales; family Asteraceae; genus Bidens; species Bidens hawaiensis. The sequence goes on from NW_027494208.1 coordinate 272,128, forward strand.
ACATTAAAAAATAAAAATTACAATCCATAAATTCAATAACAATTTTATTATTACGCCCTGCTTGCAGTGCGCGCATATAATGTATATATGTGTGAACCCTCGGGTGGGCGAAAGTGAAATTGCATTAATTTTGACGTTATTTTACTACTCTCGTGAAAATAACGTTAAAAGTGGTGGAAGGTTAATCATGCATCATGTGGTGGCGTTGATAGCCGAAAGACAAGGGTACATGCACCAATCGGCCGTTGTCCCGATGGTTGAGTGTTATGTGCCTCATGTCCAAGGCTTGATGCAAAGCTACTATCGTGCCGAGGGTCTCACCGGAAGCACTATTCCTACGGGGTAGAGGTAAGGCTGTCTATATCTTACCCTCCTCAGACCCTACCATAGCTTTGCTATTGGTGGAATATACTGAGTACGATGATGATGATGATGATAATGATGATGAAATTCAATAACAAATTCAGTTTTCATGATCAGGTTAGGTTTTCGGTACATTCAAAACCAAAACCGAATTGTAAATTCGGTTTCGGAAAAACATAAGACCAAACCTTCGGTTTTGTGGTTGGGTTGGGTTAATTCAGTTATCAATCAATCAATCAATCAAGCCCTGTATATCCCACCGCATAGCACGCTATCGATAGGGTCAGGGGAGGGTGGGATGTAGGCAAGTCTTTCCTCTATCCGAGAGAATAGAGAGGCTGCTTCCAGAGAGACCCCCGGCTCATAAAGCTTACATATAGGTAATCATAGTAAACATACATCCTACAAGCAAAAGACACTTAGCAATACATACAAACTACCAAAAAAGCAAGGAATCTGTAACCTACTAAGAAAAGGGTATAAGAATCCAAAAGCAGCATCAAACAAAAATATATTCATAAACAACAAGGAGCAAGGCTAGCCAACTAGACCCTAAATAGAAAGCTAAGCTAACTAGGTACCTTCCCCTAGAAGTCGCTAACCTTAATCCTACGTCTCCACGAATCTCTATCCTGGAGCATGTCCTCAGAGAGGTGCAACTCTCTCAAGTATGTCTAATTCTCTCATCCCAAGTCAAGTTAGGTCTGCCTCTACTCCTCTTTCCTTCCACAATGAAGGCTTCCACTACTCTAACTGGCGCTGTTGTTGGTCTCCTCTTCACATGCCCAAACCATCTCAATCTCCCTTCCTTTATTTTCTCTGATATGCTAACTATTCCTAATCTTTCCCTAAAGACCTCATTTCTAATCCTATCTAATCTAGTGTGTCCGCACATCCACCTCAGCATCCTCATCTATGCCACCTCCATCCTGCGTTCCTGTGTCTTCTTGATGGCCCAACAGTCTGTTCCATACAACATTGCAGGTCTAACTGCGACTCTATAGAATTTCCCCTTTAATTTAGATGGGAACCGCTTGTCGCACAAAACCCCAGTGGCTGCTTTCCACCTACACCATCTAGCTTGTATGCGGTGGGTTATGTTACTATCTATCTCCCCATTGCTTTGGACAAACGATCCTAGATATTTAAACTTCGTTATCTTCGGAACCACCTGGTCCTCAATAGTGATCTGGGTGTCCTCGCTATCATCAACACCACTGAAGTCACAACAAAGGTACTCTGTCTTAGAGCGACTAATTCTTAAAACTTTATCCTCTAAAGCTCTATCTCCCCATTGCTTTGGACAAACGATCCTAGATATTTAAACTTCGTTATCTTCGGAACCACCTGGTCCTCAATAGTGATCCGGGTGTCCTCGCTATCACCAACACCACTGAAGTCACAACAAAGGTACTCTGTCTTAGAGCGACTAATTCTTAAACCTTTATCCTCTAAAGCTACACGCTACTCCTCTAGCCTTTCGTTCAAGCTTTGTTTAATCTCAGCCACTAACACAATATCATCCGCAAAGAGCATGCACCATGGGACAAGCTCCTGAATCGACTTGGACAACTCATCCATGACTACCATGAAAAGAAACGGGCTTAACGCCGATCCTTGGTGGAGTCCCATCTCCACCGGGAAAAAATCAGTATCTCCTACCGGCGCACGAACACTAGCTTCAACTTTCAACTTGTTTCAAAAATCAGTATCTCCTACAAGTCGATTAATCTTGTTTCATGCACACCCCTAGTTTCAACTTTCAAATTAGCAAAAACCGCGATAAAATTAATATTAACTAAAAGATCTTTGATTTCATCTCAATTCCAATTCCTAGAGTTCATGACTATATAAAAGATGGAATGCCTTTGAGGAAAATTATAAAACATTTACATAATAATTGCTAAAGATATAGGTAACAAAACTTACATTAACCTTCGCCGTAGAAAGATAGGAAATCGACATGTCCACCGAAACATTCATCGGCACATCCTTCTCATACACCATCGTCGCGCCAATCTCATCTACTAAATTCGCAATCGCACCCGCCGCCAGATTTCCATTCCTATCCTGATCATATAAAAAAAGAGTAGTGTTCACAAATTCACATCCATACAGAATGCAAACGGACAACAAGCTACACATTATAGGGGTGTGCATGGTTCGGTTCTGTTAATTTCGGTTAATAACCAATATCAAACTTGGGCTAAAATGTTGCTTAAAAATACATGAAATGAAGGTATAACTACATGAAACGAAGGTATAAATATATGAAACGAAGGTATAAATATATGAAATTGAGATATTAGTACATGAAATGGAGATATAAATACATGGAAATGATAGTATTAAACTATTAATACATATAATACATGAATATAGGAAAAAAAGGCTTGAAAATATAACAAAAAATGAAGAGTTCCGTGCGGTTCGGTTAATTCGGTTTTCGGTTTCGGTTTAGGTTAACGATTCAGTTATTGCTCACCCCTACTACGCAACTAGCTAGCCCCTTTTTGTAGGGGTGAGCAATAACCGAATCGTTAACCGAAACCGAACCGAAAACCGACGAAATCGAACCGAAAAAACCGAAAACCGAATTAACCGAACCGTACCAAACTCTTCATTTTTTCATATTTTCAAACCTTTTTTCCTCTGTTTCATGTATTATATGTATTATTGTTTATTACTATCATTTTCATGTATTTATATCTCCATTTCATGTATTAATATCTCAATTTCATATATTTATACCTTCATTTCATGTAGTTATACCTTCATTTCATGTATTTATACCTTTGTTTCAAGCATTTTTTAAGCAAAATTTAACCCAAATTTGATATAGGCTATTAACCAAACCTTGCACACCCCTAGCCTTTTTGAATAGCAAAACATTATTTATTTATGACCTGTTGGACTCGATTAAGTGTGTAAATAATAAAATGAACGCAATGAATGAATATGAAACTAATAATAAAGTGGTTGTTATTACGGTAAGACGAGGTGGGACAGTGAAGGAGCAAGAGATGGAACCGGGTTGGAATCGGTCAACTCGGATGCCTCTGAGAGTGAAGTCTTCGTAGAAGCTGTGGAAGGCTTCGGGTGGTTGCGGAGGGATGGTGAGTTTGGTGACTCGGTCGGAATCTTGATCGGTTACTCGGAGATGGTCTCGAGGGGTCTTCTTCGCCATGGGTGGGTGGTGGGTCAACTGTCAAACACCCAAGTTGTTAAGTTTGGATTTGGTTGTCAAACGTTAAAACAAAAATATGTTGTACGTCTATAAGTGGTCATGGTGTTGTACACTTTTTTTGGACTTATTGGTGACAGTTTACCGAATAAGTAAGGTAGCGTTTGTTATGCAGTAATGACAGGCGGAATAGAATGATTCATTGTGTATGAATGAAATAAGAGGTGTTTGATTGCACAATCGAATGGAATCATCCATTACACATGGAATCCCATTCCATCAAAACTATTCCTTCCCACCCCCTCTTTTTTTCATTTCATTCCTCCTTCAACCTACTTTCAAATCATTCATTTAGGTTTTAAAGTGACAACACTTAAATCAAATACATTAAATTTGTAAGTTTTGTGAACTAAATTTGGTTACAAGACAAGAGTGGTTGAATTTATGTATCTGGAAGCCAAATATGATCTATTGAAAAAAATAGGTAATGTAAGAAAAACAAGGAATGAGAAGTTGTGTAAATACAAGGAATGAGAAGTTCTGTAAATACAATGTGAGTTAAAGTGTTAAAGGATTATAGTTAAAACAATTTGTTTAGGGTGATGTGGAATGATACCCCCAATACCCCATGGCCTAAGCCTCAAGGTTTTTTAACGTTCACAAGCGAATTTATTCCTATAATTTTTCTTAGCATAGGTCCTATATTCGCCTACCTAACATATATAGCCTAGAATTATAATGTTTGTATAGTTATAGGTGATATAATTGGCATGTGACATCAATGCTTCAATGCTAAACTAATATACATAAAATGAAGGAAAAGGAAATTATCAAAAGTAGCATTATAGTGAAAAGTTCTTTAACTTGTTAGGAGGTAAAAGCACGACTATTGTTGCGTCAGAGATACATGCATTCATGACACCGACATAAAAGGATGGGGTTTACGTCAGTTTAATGTTCGTTTAAGCCTCTCAATGATTTAAATTTAGATCATCTTTGTATTATTTGTATTATGATGTTCATTATTTAAAATGTACACGTTAATGACAAAAAGCTTATATCATACGAACAGAGCACAAACGACGGGGAATAGTAGCCAAACTTTGTACCTATATTGCACTTTGTTGTCATGATGAAAACATTCCAATCTAGCCATCATACATGTTTAACGGTTTATAACTTTTTAAACTTTCAACATTTTATGTCTAAAAGTTTTTCTCACTTAATTTAATGACGAAGGTTAATAACATCAATAACATTGGTAACATACACTATTTGTTTCACACACGTGTCCTCTCTAGAGCGAAACATACGAGCGAGATCATAAACAATTACTTTAATAGCAACTTGCATCTTGTCAAAATAGGTTGCATACATGTATGGTATATTGCTAATTTAAGGTTTTCTCTCATCGAATACTCTTTTGTTTTGAAAAAAAAAAACATTAAATACATCCATGCTTTATTATACTACCAATATCATATTATTTTGTTAAAGTCAGTTGCTAAACTATTAAGCCATACCAACTTTTGAACAATCCCAACTTAACAAAGGCGATAATGTTTGACCGTTAATAACATAAAGTAGTATTATCAGCGTATACTTAGAGAGGCAAGTTAACCTTGTAGTGAAGCCAGACCAATGTGGAAAGAATTCAAAGAAAGATATGTATGAAATCGTTACATATATGAACCACATTTTCTATTTTCCTTTTTCTACAATCTACAAGTTTTCTCTTTTGAACTACTTTTTTTTACCTATTTTATCCATCATGTCTCAAGTAAGAACAAGTACGTTTTTCTAGTCGTTTTATGTTATTACCTAACACGTCGGTCATGCGTCTTTGTCACCGAACCAATAAAGTGATTATTAAAAGTTTACAAATTGAAAATACTTTTTACGGCTGATTTTAATTTTTTATATTTAAGGAAACTTAAAAACCTAAAAGGCTAAAACCCGTGGTGTTGTTGAAGTTGAAAGCGAACCATCGCACGTAAGCCCAGATCCAACGTACCGTGTTCACCGTACTCCGTTCGTCAGCGGCGGCGCGATCAAACCATTCACCGTGTTCTCCGATCAGCTCTACTAGCTTTGACCTAGTTTTGTGTAAGCTTCATTCTTATTTCTTTCCTTTTAATTACCAGTAGCTAGCACATAGTCAAACGTAGTTTAGTTGACCGTTTATTTCACATTTAAATTCTTTAAACTGTTCATGATTTTTAATTTATTCCTTTTTCTGTGCAATTCAAGCTTTTGTTTCCAATTTTATAACCGAATATGTTGTCTAAATGTTTCAAGTTTGTTTTTGTTAGTTGGTTAGGGTTTATAAAATTAGGAAATTACGATTAATCCCTGTTGATTTAATTGACACATTTAATCCATCTGAATGGTGAATTGAAGCCCCAATTTGTTCTTTGTAGCTCAATAGCAAATTGTATACTCATGAATTGACTAATTTGTTGGACCAAAACCCTAGAGTTGAGTAACTGAAAGATTAAACACATTGCACACAGAACCGATCCGAATTACAAATGTGTCTAGCCGAACCGGTTATTATTCGGTGTCGGTTGAATTCGGTTTGGTTATCCCAATAACCAAGATTTTTGGACCCGATAGTGGAACCGAAAACCGAATTCACAATTCTTTTTGATTTTCGGTTTTTTTGTGCACCCCTAGGTTTAAGTATTTTCAAGCTTTTTACAGCGACACTAGCGCTCACTATAATGCGCTACGTAGCGTACGATTCATATGTTGCCATAGGCTGTGTAGCGATGGTTCTGTAAATTTTCTTTTTTTCATTATTATATATATTTTTTTGTTATTTAGTTGGTGTGAATGTTGTATTTATTGATTATAATTGCTACAATAGTTGACTACTTCAATGTAAAACATGTCAAGTTTTCTCCTACTTTATCGCTAAACATGAAATGTCGGGCACTATTTCGTCGCCATTGCTACGTAGCATATATGTAGCTATTCACTATCGACAACTACATGTAACTTTTTTTTTGTTTGCAGAAATGATTTTTTTGAAGCAATTTCTGGGTGATATAAATACAGAGGTTGCAATCAAACTTTTGAACAGCTTTTCGCTTTCAGGTCTGAAGTAAAACACACCTTATCACTTAATCAAACGTAAACCCTAAATCCCTAATATTCTACTAACCAGGGAAAATGACAGAGTTATTCAACTATACTGCTTCCAGACAGTTATCCCAAATGTTTATTGCAGTTATCTTCTTTCACGGTTCTGAATATCTTTTAGCAATTATATTTCACGGGAAATCAAACGTGACAATTAAATCATTATTAATCAGCCAACAATACATCTTGGCAATGATCCTATCGATTCTTGAATATTTACTAGAGCTTTACTTTTTCCCCGGGTTAAAGGAAAAATGGTGGATTAGCAATTTGGGGCTTTTAATGGTTATTGTTGGGGAAATAATAAGAAAGCTTGCGATTATAACTGCTGGACGGGCCTTTACTCATCTTATTCAAAGGTATCATGAAGAACATCATAAGTTAATAACTCATGGAGTTTATAGTATTGTACGTCATCCAGGGTACACGGGTTTCTTGATTTGGTCGGTTGGTACCCAAATAATGTTGTGTAACCCTGTTTCAACCGTTGCGTTTACTCTAGTTGTTTGGAACTTTTTTCATAGAAGAATACCGTATGAAGAGTACTTTTTGAGACAGTTTTTCGGGGAGTATGAGGAGTTTGCTAAGCGGGTTCCTTCTGGGATTCCGTTTGTCGAGTGATGAAAGATTGAAAGTGAAATATTGCCATCTGTGTTTCGATTAATTTGTTGCAAGCTTAAAGTTTGCTTGAAGCTATGGATTTAGTTTCATGGTTGCTTTTGACATGTAAGTTATTTTTGTTGTTTAGGTAATGTATGACACTTTTAAGATTAACATTTGATATGTATATCAAATTGCCTGTTTTGCAATGATTAATTATTAGCTTTTTGGTAATGCTTGTTAGTTTAAACGAGTTGGCTCAACTCGTTAAGAATAAACGAGACGAGTCAAGCTGGCTCGACTCACTCACTCACTCATTAAGAAGAGCCTAGTAGATTAATTAAGGCAACCTAATCAGCTTTGATATAAACAATTCTCTTATCATTTAGAGCCCACTATAATACATTTTCACATATAACAGTCTCTTACCTTTATGCATATTTTTGTAATAAAGTATTTATTTTCTAATTTCATTTTGTTTAGTTTAACATATAATTAAAAGTTAACAATTTAAAAGTAAATTACTCAGTTCTTTTTTTTTTCAAAAAATTGTTAACAAGCTTTATGAATCTTTATAGAAGTTCACATTTCACTTTTTTATACAAATTGTTACAAATAAATGCAAAAAGTTTTACAGATATCAAAATTATTAAAAATATAAAAAACTTTTACAAACTTGTTTTAGAGCATTGATAACAACTCATCCATATTTATGTGAGTGGGTAAGTGGTTATGAGTGGAGAAAAGGTTATTGTTCAAGTGTAAATTTGGAGAAATATTTTTTACTCTATGTAATTTTTTTAATGTTTTTTTTGAAAGTGATTGCGAGTACACGAGAAAAAAAAAATAATTATAAAAATAATAAATATATATTATTTGGTCAAACAGGAAATAGAAAATGTAGGTTTTCTTAAGTTTTAGATTATTTAATGAATGCTAATGACTTTGTTAAACTATGTTCACAACACAATAATAGTAAATGCGATAAGTAGATAATTTAAGGGATATAAATGACAAAACTGGTTTATAGAGGTTTAAATGAATGTTAACTAATCAACTCTAGTCCTCTCTCTGATAATCCGATAGAGTTTTCTTCAAAAGACGTCTCCCTAAACAGTAGGTGTCACCAAACACACGTTTCATTATTCCAAGGAAATGATCACCTTTTTCAACACACTATATCAAGATAATATGCCTTTACAAGTCTTCACATGTTTACTATGTAATGAATGCTAATGTCAAAGACAACGCATTCTCAACTAAATATAACTCTATATCAATATATAATTCTGAGCCCAATTACAATGATAACATTATATCAAGATAGTGTATCATTCTATATCATCAATACAATCATTACAACAATATCTAGTGATGCCCCTCAATATAATACAATAATGAATCATGAATGTAGCTTGTGCTCTTCTTTTGCTCTTGTTTAATCTTGATCTCTTCTCTTTAATTTGATTTTGTGATAAAGAGAGATCTTCAATGAATGTGTATGTTTATTTTGTATAGCAAAGTGGCGAGGAATAAAGTTGCTCAAGTCTTCTATTTATAGCCCAACGTGAGGATAAGTTGTGTGTCATCTACTAAACCGGCGCTTGATCCCCCGATTCGCATTGACCGTGGACCACCAATCCACATATTCTTTGATCTTGTGAATGTGAACATTATGTGAAGCTTTTCCTCCTTTTTGCCTTCAAATACAGATTAGTCACATGTCATCAAGTGTCTTAGAGCATTCTCAATGGATTCTCTATCTCCATCTTTAAAATTTAACTAAACAATATAGCTTCTTTAATTTATACATCATTTCATAATAACATTTCCCAACTCATTCTCCATTACCATCTCTATATTCTTTTTTCTTTTTCTTTCATTTATAATCTTAACTCCTAACTATTTTGTCTTATTATCATTTTCAATATAAATTGATTTCTAATAGATATTTATAAAAGGGTAGTTGGAAATAGAGTATTGTAGCAACACTCTAAATTTGGAGGCTTTCTATATCATTTCACTAAAATTTAGAGATGAAATTTGGAGATAGAGAATAAGTTGAAGTGATTATTTAGATGTTTTTTCTAAATTTTAGAAATGAAGATGGGTATGGAGAACCCATTGAAAATGCTCTTAATCAGTAGCATTTGACTTTGCAACAAATGTCCATGTATTTTAGTTAACTAGGTTAACTAATTTTGTTTATCAAACGCAAATTACTTTACATTTCTTTCTTATAATTGACTTAACCATTTCCATCTAACTTAAGTCTTCTAGGTAGATTTGGATTAAAAACATTTTCTAAGTTAAATATTATTTCGACAGTTATTTGATTTTCAAATCACTTTTATTTAAATAAATTGTTCAAATAGCTTTGTAAACTTTTCCTAGGTTTATAAAACTTTCATTTATATATAATTCTTTTATAGAACTCTCTTGATTCATAATAGGTTTGACTTGTAGTTATATGTATCATCTTCGTACTTTGATAATAAATCTTCATTTAACACTTGTTGTCTTATTGATACTTGCTTTATGAGTATAAAAGATTAATAGTGTTTAGAAATATGCATGTGGCATATAGTATTATTGCTGAAATATGCATGTGGCATATAGTATTATTGCTGAACTAGTAATAATATTTTAATTCACACTAGCTTAATTAGTTATTAATACCATTATAGATAATTAAAGTTCAAAACATTGTTTTCTCAACAAAAATCAATGGCAACAAATTTTTAATATCATATATGTTACTAATACATATTATTTTTTGTTTAGTATTCATGTTAGAGCATTTACAGGAAAATCATCTTCATCTTTATATTTAACTAAATATCATATTTCTTAAAATTTTGTTAAACCTATCAGATTTCATCTCAATATCTCTGTATCTCACACATAGACACTTATTCTATTTATTTGATTTCATAAATACTCACAAACATTTATAGGGATGATTAATAATGAATCTCCATATTTGAAGAATCTATTTATAAGAGCATTCCCATCAGGTTTCCTATCTCCATCTTTAAAATATAACTAAAAAACATAATTTTTTTAATTTATACATCATTTTCTAAAAACCTCCCTCAACATGTTCTTCATTCCCATCTCTATATTCTTTTTTTTATTAATTTTTATCTTTCTTTCATTTATAATCTTTACTTCTAACTATTTTGTCTTATTATCATTTTCAATATAAATTGATTTATAATATATATTTATAGAAGGGTAGTTGGAAATGAAGTGTTGTGACAACACTCTAAATTTGGAGGATTCCTATACCATTTCACTAAAATTTAGAAATGGAGTTTGGAGATAGGGAATGAATTGTAGTGGTTATTTAAATGATTTTCTAAATTTTAGAAATGGAGATAAATATGAACCCATTGGGAATGCCTCCATCTTTAAAATTTAAATAAAAACACAATTTTTTAATTTATACATCATTTTCCAAAAACTTTCCCCAATCCGTTCTTTATTCTCATCTCTAATTTCTTTAATTTATACTATTAACTATTTTGTCTTATTATCATTTTCAATATAAATTGAAATCTAATATATTTTTATAGTAGAGTAGTTGGAAATGGAGTGTTGTGACAATGCTCTAAATTTTGAGGCTTCCAATACCATTTCACTAAAATTTAGAAACGGAGTTTGGAGATAGGAAATGGATTGAAGTGTTTATTTAGATGATTTTTTTAATTTTACAAATAAAGATGTATATGAGAACCCACTGAGAATGCTCTAAGAGCATTCCCAATGGGCTCTCTATCTTTAAAATTTAACTAAAAACATAATTTTTTTAATTTCTACATCATTTTCTATAAACCTCTCTCAACTTATTCTTCATCTCTATCTCTATATTCTTTTTTTATATTTTTTCTTTTTCCTTTATTTATAATTTTAACTACAAACTATTTTGTCTTATTATCATTTCAATATAAATTCATTTCTAATATATATTTATAGAAGAGTAGTTGGAAATGGAGTGTTGTAACAATGCTTTAAATTTGGAGGCTTCCTATACCATTTCACTAAAATTTAGAAATGGGGTTTTGAGACAGAAAATGGGTAGGAATAATTATTTAGATGATTTTTTTAAATTTTAAAAATGACGATAAGTATGGAGAACCTTTTAAGAATGCTCTAAGACTCTAAATTTTTAAAGATATAAATTATAACAAAGATGCAATATAGAGAAACACCTTTTTAGATGGAAATAGAAATTCATGAGGCAAAATTATAAGAAATATCCAAATTTTGAAGATGGAGATTCTTTTATGAATGCTCTTTAGAGCATTTCCATTAAGTTCTCTATCTTTATTTTTAAAATTTAACTAAAAAATATAATTTCTTTAATTTATACATCATCTTCTAAAACACCTCCACTGTATATTCTTTTTTCTCTTTCTTTCATTTAAAATCTTAACTCATAACTATTTTGTCTTATTATCAATTTCAATATAAATTGATTTTTAAAAAATATTTATAGAAGGGTAGAGTTGGAAATGATGTGGTGTGACAACACCCTGAATTCGGAAGCTTCTTATATAATTTCACTAAAATTTAGAAATGAAGTTTAGAGATAGAGAATAGGTTGGAGTGGTTATTTAGATGATTTTTCTAATTTTAGAAATGAAAATGGGTATGAAGAACTCATCGAGAATGCTCTTATACATATATCCAAATGATATTATCCTTCCCATCTAGGGTCTTTAAAGTGCAATAAATTAAATCTACATCTTTTGTCCACTATAGGACTTGAACCCTCAACCACACGAGGTGAATACATTTCCGACACATCTTAATACAATAAGTCCATAGGCCCTTTGGTTAGTATGTGTACTTTACTACCTATAATCTACCATTTATCAATATAAGCCGCCTAGGTTCCTTTAATTTCATCTTCTCTACTTTACCATAACCTTAAACATACCTAGGATCCAAAACTTTTGCTCAAAAATACGTGTCAACAAGAAAATATACCGAATATATCAAGAATGCACGAAGTAAAAAAACCTCAAACGACATCAAGAATGTGCACTGATGGTGCTTGTTAAAACCTAGAAGGGGGTGTATAGGTTCTAACTGATTAAAAGCTATATTTTTTGAAAAGAAAGTATAATAGTTAGCAAATCAACCACAAACATCATGATGTATAGTGGTTTTAACGAAAATTATCCATTATACCGTATAATTGTCTTTATTTTTTCATTTCAAATGTAGGATTTAAAATTTTTAAAGTCTTCTTCATTTTATTTCTATTTATTTTAATTCTTGTTTATACTAGTTAATTAAATGATCACATGACCATAACACAATCATGTCTAGGAATACATAATCCATACCCAGTATATAGGATGGATGAGACAAAGAACACAAGGAGATGATCGATTACACGAAGGTCACACTTGAAACATTCTTACATCTTTATTTTTCTGTTTTGAATCGTTATATTTTATTTAGAGGACCGAAGTGTTTTTTTTTATATGCTCATAACAAACTAAAAAGTGCAATACTATATTCTATGATAAACTTCATTGAAATACGGTTCTAAGCATATCTTGTTCTAACAATTATTTTTATGCATTTAATTCATTCGTAGGAATTCACAATCAATATTTTATAAACAGTGCGCAAATTCGTACCCTCTGATTTACATGGCTGTTTTGGTCTATTTAAGGTATGGATTTTAATTTTCTAAATTAAAGTTGTTCAAAACATTCTAATTTAGTAGACTTAAAAATATTGATTTATAATAAAATTGTTTGATATTTTAAATACCTTAAACAAAACATAACAGTTTCCTATCCAAAAACTGATTTTGTATTTCATTTTCCTTTTTGATATTTTCCTTGTGTTTATCTTATCATTTATCATTAGTTTAGTATTTCTTACCCTTAGACTAAACACATTTATAAACTTTGGTTTAGGGCTTCATGGTTAGGATTGATCAAGTCACACCAACATCCAATGCTTTCACTCACTAATCAATGTGAGTTTCTCACACCCATTTTAAACGCTGTTATACATTTTGGGGGTAATATATATATATCCTATCAAATCAATTGCTTATTTATTCATGTTTTCTAACTACAATTCATATCATAGACTTGTGTGTTACTGGTTACTTTGCTCATGATTACGTGCATAGATTTCTTCGATAACAATGATCATACGCCCCCTTGCACTCAGGATCGTGTTTCGAGTGGAAAAGGGACTCCAATCCAAGTACATTGGTTGGTACTAACGGGAAATGACATTCATTTATTCTTTACAATAAGGACCTTGATTAGAGTTTAAAGAACTCTTATTTGTGTTCATGGAATTGTAGAATTTTTTTATGTAGTATTAAACTGTGTAAACTCACCAACTATTAAGTCAGTTGACATTATTTTATATATATATGTTACATGTACAATTATTAGAGGATGACATGCATAAAGACACTACTTAGGATATTTTAAAAAAAATGTTTGAAATGTTTTCACTTTCTTGTATTTTCTTTATTATGAACTTGTGTACTTGATGCCTTTAAATGAATTAATGATGACATTATCACGTAATAGTGTTACGTGTGTTTTGAGCAATTTGTACGTCACACTCAGGCGTTTCCGCTAAGCCGGGGTGTTACACAACCCACATACTAAAAGAGCAGGTTTGTGTAGCGAAGAAGCTTCTTTATGGGTTGCGACGCAACTTGTTGCTCGCTTGTCAGTCACTTTACTGTAATCGTTTATTATTTTAACAAGAAAGAAAAATTTTAACACCTGCAATGTTTTGTAAAATTCATAGATTTTATAAAATAAATATTGTATAAAAATTATGTAAAAATCATTATGGTTAATTTTCTTAATGAAGCTTTTGTAAATTGAAAGAGAGCGAAAATGAGTTTTGTAAGAGAACATGCTTAGCATATGTCATGATGATTCTTCCACATTGAACATGAAAGAGAAGTTTATGTTACCCTTACCTTAAAAGAGGGAACTGAATGGTGGTCATTACACGTGTTGGTGAGACATTTGTAATGGTGATCTCTCATAATCAGAATCAATGGGTGTGCATGCGATATAGTGGATAATTTTCGTCAAAACCACTATACATCATGATGTTTGTGGTTGATTTGCTAACTATTACACTTTCTTTCCAAAAAAATCTATCTTTTAATCGTTTAGAACCTATACACCCCTTCTAGGTTTTAACAAGCACCATCAGTGCACATTCTTGATGTCGTTTGAGGTCTTTTTACTTCGTGGTTTCTTGTTATATTCAAAAGGATGCCATGTCTTTGTTTTAGTGGTCGCCATAGTTGACGTGATTGACGAGCAATCGATCATGATTTTGCGAACTCAAACAATTTTGTGGACTTTTGTTGGGAACACGCCGGTAGGTTCATGATCACATTTAGAGGTTCTCATTAAAATCGGTTCAGTTCACAACCGACCATTGTTTTGAGCATTTTGAAAGTGGTTGTTAGTGAAAGAGAGATTGAAAATGTAACGATAAAGATATAAAAAAGTATTATTTAATTGAAAGTGAGATGGAAAGGGTAATGTGTTTTGGTGTAATATGAATTTGGAGATAGGGTAAGGGATTGAAATGCTCTGAGTGGTTGTGAATAGAGGAAAGAAAAAAGTTAGTGACTTTTTGTAAACTTAGAGATAGTTCGTTTGCCTTAATTTATTTTTTAATATTTGTTGAAATTTGGTTATGAGTAGAAAAGATATAAACTGTAACGATAAATGTATAAAAAATATTATTTAATTGATAAAGAGAGATAAATGCATTGTATTTAGGGGGTGTTTGGGTGAACTTCTGAAACTTGCTTATTTGCTTTTCAAACAACAAATTAAGCAAATTTAAGAAGCTCACTCAAACACTCACTTAGTGTAATTATAAAGATGAGAATGAGGGAGGAGCTAGAAATGCTTTTAGAGCATTCTCATTTAATCCATCAAAATATGTGAGTGAATTTTTTATAATATAAAAAGTAGTTTAGGATGTTGTGAATAGATAGAGAGAGAAATGCAGTGATTTTTCTTATTACTTAAAAAGTTATAGTTCATGCCATATAATTTTTAATATATTTTGAAAGTGGTTGTGAGTGAAAGAAATAAAAAATGATAACGATAAACGTAGAAAAAAAATTATTTAATTGAAAATGTAATGATTTTTAGTGTAACTTTGGGTTTGGGGATAGAGGATTAGATAGTGAATGGTGTTTTATAATATAAAGAATAGTTTAGAGGGAAATGTAGCAATTTTTTGCAAATTTGAAAAGTTATTGTTCACTCCATATAATTATTTAATATTTATTGAAAGTGGTTATAAGTGAATGAAATAGAAACGGTAATGACGAAAGTATGAAAAACTATTATTTAACTGAAAATGAGAATGTACTGTTTTTTAATACAATTTTGGATTTGAAGATATGGGAAGGGATGATAATGCTACTATAGATGATTTCCCTAAATTTTAGGGACGAGGATAGAGATCAAGAACGTGTTTGGAATCGAAATAGAATTACAAAAGAACCCTGGCAAAGAGTCAACGTTTAGGCTTTTTTAGTCGCGAGGGGGTGGGGGTAGGTTTTTGGTGGAAAGCATACCAAAGTAACATTGCATCAACTATTTTTAATTAAAATAAATCAAAATAGGTAAATTTGCCAATTTTGAAACTAAGGATGGGGAAATATGCAATTGAATATTCGGGTTGGGTATATATGCATTTTAAAAGGGGAAAATTCCCAAATAAGCGTTTATGAAAACGTTTTTCAGGTTTTATGTGCCATTTGCAAGAAATTCCCAAAATAGATATTATAAACTAGTCGTGACGAGTAGTTTATGATTACACACGAGTAGTTTGTAGAGCCAGTTAAAACTTTCCACGTGCCCTTAAACTAACCGTATCGAGCATGTTCACTAATCATTTACTCGTCACGACTAAATAAGTTTCATGTCTTGTAATTCATAAGTCCTTTAACCGCGACGATTAGTTTACCTGGTTTACATTCCCTACA
This sequence comes from Bidens hawaiensis, assembly GCF_021521415.1. NCBI lineage: Eukaryota > Viridiplantae > Streptophyta > Magnoliopsida > Asterales > Asteraceae > Bidens > Bidens hawaiensis. Next base: position 288,447 of record NW_027494208.1, read on the forward strand.
CGAGTAGTTTATTAGTAGTTAACTCGTCGCGACTAGTTTAACCTTACAATCTACTCGTCGTGAGAACTTATGAATTACTCGTGGGTGTTGATTACGAGGCATAAAACTTATTTAGCCGTGATGAGTAAATGATTAGTAAATCTGCTCGTTATGGTTAGTTTAAAGACACGTGTCAAGTTTTAATTGGTTATACAAACTACTCGTCACGACTAGATTATAATACATATTTTGAGAATTTCTTGAAAATGACGCATAAAACATGTATAAAACGTTTTCATAAACGCTTATTTTGGGAATTTTCCTTTTTAAAAGTTTTAGAGGGGGAATATGCAATTGCCCCCCTTTTAAAATAGTTTTTTAAAAGCCAATAAGTCAACAAGCTTCTTTCAAACTCAATCACAAAAATGCTCTTAATTTCCAAATTTGTAAAAACGACATTGATGATGTTTTAAAACTTTGCATCTGTTATGTTTAAATTCTTTAATTAAAATTTTATATTAAAAATTTATTCTAACCGATCGTAACCAGTTCTAATAAGTCAGGGTTTTCCACTTCACAAACCGGTTTCAAACCGAATCAGTTTCACCATAACCGGGTTTGACCATTCTTGACTAAAACCGAAACAAGTTCTTGTTTCGGTTTTGGGAAAAAAAATATGCACCTCTAGTCCCTATTATGAGGTCACTTAGCCAAAACAACAAGCATGAGCAACCTCACCTATGAACTTATAAAACAAATCTATTTCCATTATGTAGAGGTAGGGTACCAAAAAGACCCAAATACCCTTAAGTACCACCCGCGGGTCACAGAGAATGCTCTTATAAGCCACCCGCGGGACAAACGGATCACCCGCATATCAAGATAGAGGAGGAACGTCCTCATAATACGCGCGGAAGCATCCGGGCGTCCTCAAAAGTCGTCCGCAGGACAAGACATATGTCCGCATAAATAACTGGAGGACAGTGCCAGTAGGACAGCTGTCACCATTCAAATACATTTTAGAAGAAGGCTCATAATTCTTACTTGGGAAATACGTGACATACTAACCAATGAACAAAGGACACCTGGCCAGGTTGTTATAACCGTATACATGGCCAAGGTGTGATCCGCCCTATCAATTGGCGACACGTGTCCAGGTTGTTATGCTTCTGCACATGGGACGTATAGCCCAACCTATCACAAGAAGACACGTGTCCAGACGGTTATCAAAGATCTTCTAGAAGAGGACAGCTGCCCCAATCATCTTCCATCATCCTTCGGCTATAAATACCTTGTCAAACGGTATGAGGTATTCATTCACTCGCCTATATTCATATTACACTTAGTCTCTGTATTTCAGTACTTTCTTCATTACGAACGTTACTGATTCTCACGCCGGAGGGTGGTTACAGGAAGACCTCCCTCTTGTCCTTCCTGTAACGAGACTCACGGTGTTTGTTTTGCAGATTCCGGTCACTGGACTTTAGGGAGCTTTACTCATATCGTGGTAGTAGTTATCGTATTGTACCCTGTGGACTCATTGGATCCAGGACCCATACCCGGGGAGTTGTGTTTCTTCACTGGAGCTTGTGTTAGAACAGTAATAGTTTTCGTTGATTTTTTGGTTCGTTTGATATGAGTAAACTTCCTGAATGGCCGACGGGAACCCCTGCAACTGAGTCACGTGTAACTAACACAGAAGCACCTCTGGGTCTTAGTGTTTTTGCACGTATCACGACTCCAAGCGGCCGTACTCTTGAGCGAGTTACAGCTCCAGGGTCACGGAACATTGACGTAACACCTGGGGTTTTACCCTAGAAAACGTCACAGCACCAACCGGTCCCACCCCCAGATATGGGACGGGCCTCGGCACCGGAAGGTTCTAATTTGGGTAATCTCAGACGGATTACGGAAGAAACTCGCCGAAATCGGTCAGTGTTGGATCTAGAAAATGATTCAGGTGACTCTGACATGGCGAGATCTCATAGATGTAATTCCAGATCCGGAGGATCCCTGACTCCTAAAGAGTGGCTCCAAGTGCAACAACAAAGTTTGGTGGCTGAATACGAGCGTAGAAAGCGTAACGAGCAACTTCACGCCCGCACTTTGGATTATGAGGAATCCCTCTAGGGGATCTCCTTCCCCTCCACCAACAGTGCGAGGAAGTCAAACCCGTTACAGTCAACAGACGGAACTAGAGTTTGGCGAACTTCCGAGGCTACGTCCTCGTCCTCGCATAAATATGCGGATGCCATATTATTTAATTGAGTTTGATGATTACGATTCATCCTACCACCTGGGAGATTACAGTATGTATACCGTAGACAGTAGGATGAGTTTTCAGGCAAAAAGCAGCCGTCTGCACGACACAGTCCGCCATACTGAATACCATAGCAATGCGAAACGAGACTTTACTAAACCATACCGCCCCGTGGCTTTCGCCGAAAAATCAAAATTCATAGCAAGTATTGCCACAGCACCCTTTCCCATTAATGCTAAGATACCTACATCGGTGGGTAAGTATAATGGTATGACTGACCCAAGTGATCATCTCCAGAATTTTATTGCGGTAGGTGGTGTTAGTGGTTGGACGCTGCCTTATTGGTGTCACATGTTCGCATTGACACTAACAGGGGCAGCAAGAGAGTGGTTTGAAAAATTACCTAGCGGTGAAATTTCTAGCTGGGACGATCTGGTGAAAAATTTTTCCCAACACTTCAGCCAGCAGAAAAAACATACGCTAGACCAGTCAGAAATTTTGGACGCCGTCCGCCGTGATAACGAGTCCATAGAAGATTTTATCACCAGGTTCGATGACGAAAGCTTGAACAATGGCGGAATCAGTAAAGACATGTTTCGTGGTGCCTTCCTCAAAAACGTCAAATGCGACAATTTAGTCCGCACGCTTACGGGCAGAGATGGAATGCCAAAAGAGTGGGACGACCTTATGACTGCGGCAAAGGTGTATGCTAGTACTGAGAAAACATTGAGAAATGGTAACCCGAAGCAAAAATTTAAATTTGAGTTTCAGAAACCGAGACTTAATAGAAAGGCGAAAGGCCCTATATGGTCAAGGCTTCAGCCAAGTGCGGAAGCATCAAAACCATTTGATGCAAGATCCCTCATAGGCAACAAGAACAAAGTGGGACCCGTAAACCGAAGTCCCAACAATTGGACTCCTCTTTCAAAGACTCCCGCTGAAATTCTCACTATAGAGAATATAAAATTTAGAAAGCCACAGCCACTAACGAGAAGATCATTCTTGGATGCTACCAAGCACTGTTCGTATCATGACGACATTGGTCATAATACGAATGAATGTAGAACATTGAAAAATGAAATCGAAACGGCTGTGAAATCTGGAAAGCTAAAACACTTGGTAAAAAATGGAAAACCGGACAATGGAAAAGCACCTATTCGGGACATCCAAGGCCCCGAGTAAGAAGCAAATCAAAGATTTGAACGTTCACATGATACAAGGAGAGTTTCATACATGGAATAAAAGAAAAGAGTCTGATGATGAAGAATGGAAGAATGAGCTAGTGATCTTCCCTCGAATTAAAGGGGGTCCGAACAGTAAGAATCCCCTGATCATCACTGCTCTCTTCGGGCACTATCGTTCTCATTACGTCTTCTTCGACACCGGCAGCACATCAGATATCATGTATGAACAATGCTTTGATCAGCTTGACGAAGAAGATAAAGAAAGATTGAAACCCATTCACGCTCCAGTGTCAGGATTTGGAGGAGAAATGATGCATCCGCGAGGTGTAATTTCATTTCCAGTTACCCTGAGCGATGGAATTCATTCGAGAACCGAGGAGGTCGAGTTTCTGGTTTTGCCGGCAACATCAAAACATGACATTATCCTTGGGCGAGAAGCGATTGGTGATTTCAATGTTCATCCGTCCACGGCACACAGTGCAGTGGGAGTCCCAACTTGTACTGGCATCGCAATAATTCATGTTAATAGGCACTGCTTTGCAACCGAGAGCTCAAAGCCCAGCAAGATCCCAAAACAAACTTTGAGAACTGAACTGGAAAAGTGGGTCTTGAACAAAGATTTCCCTGATCAAACTGTAACAATTGGACCTGCTATCTCCGAGATAGTGCGGACTTTCTTGAAATAGTTATTATCAAAGAATGTCGATGTTTTCGCATGGCAACCTGCGGACATGACGGATGTCCCGCAGGATTTGATATGAAGCAGGATTTGTGGATCTAAGGGAAAACTGCTTCCATATGGATTCCCCTATATGACTTTAGTTGGGGGATAGATGGGGGATAGATACTTATGGATGTAATCAAGTAAACATGATTGTGATTTATTTGACGTGAATGTATATATATATATATATTATATTTAAACTGGCTGGTTGGGTATCGGTCAAAACATAAAATGGGTCATGTTAAGTTGACCAGAAACGCTTAATGTCTTTAAACTTGTATTATTTATAACTAATTTGCGTGTCATATACGATTTTTAAAATTATGTTCTCTTACTTATAATCTCGGTTTTTGAACTTATTACACCTAAATGTAACTTATTTTCACGTTTTAGTTTCCGTAATGAACTGTTTTTTTGAATCCATTGATTATGATATTAATATCGATTCTGAACTCATTGATTATAAAATCGATATTGATTTGCCGCCTTTGCTTGTCCGAAGGTAGAGACAGATCTACCGAGTATTAGACCATGTGTAGTGGTAAAGCCCCACCTAGGGTCGTTATGCGACACGTGGCCTACGCCTCTACTTGACTCGAATTAGTACGGGTCAGGTTCGGGCTTGTTTGTTTCGGGTTTACCTGACTCGAATGTCTTGAATTGTACTCTACTTTAATTAGCACGAGTCGGGATCAACTTTGTTAAACTTGGGTTTGAGTTTTTATGAATACGGGTCCTTTCGGGTTTGGCTAATTAGCACGAGTCGGGGAGTTTGTTTTTATTTATAATAAGCAAGAACATAATGTTTTCCTTGAGGTACCTTATAAAAAGCATATGCTTTTGCTTTCTGTTTATTTGTTTTTCAAGACTCATCAATGTAGGTAATAAAGAAAAATATGAAAATGGATGCAGCAGAGTGTTTTATTGTTCTTGTGAACCTTGTTGCTCTTGGAATACCTGTAATTTAATCTCTTTTTTTTTTAATAATAGATTTTGAACCGTGTAATGATTTTTATGGAGTTGTACGCATATATTATTTTTAAGTTAAATGATTATTTTGATGTGATAAAATCACATGCAGATTTTGGTGAATTTTGGAATCATGAGGATGTGTACAAGAATGCACAGTATATATGGGATTCTTTTGTTCATTCTTCCCATAAGTGTTAAAATTCTTAGTAATTTTCATTATGGGGTTGAAGTTGCAAAGTTTTATTTTCTTGGAAAATTGGAAGTTATAATGTCTTATTTGCCCACTGTACTAATTGCATATTGATTGTAATACTTGTATTGTGCTTTCTGATCCTTGGAACTATTTTTAAAATGTTAGTGACTAAAACAAGTTAACTTTTACTGCTGTTGAAAAAGGTTATTGAAGTTAAGCTGCAAAGGAATGCTTTGAGTATCTAGAACTACTCAACTCATGAAGATGATTAGTATGAATTTGATATTTCAAGCAGTTGCTATGATGCTAAATTGTTGAAGAATTCAGTAAGTTCGTACAAGCTCTAAACCTTGTAAATTCCCAAAATATCCTTAAAACAATTGTCAGTTATAAGTTGGTTTGTTCTTTGACAGCCACCACTAATAAGTTCAGCAAACTAAACAACCCCAAAATGCGTTAAACAAGACCATGCGGCCATCTTTTTTGTTGAAGTCTGGTAATCGAACTAAGCTTTTTGGTTTAAAGTTTTGGAAACATGTTGGTTACAGAAAAACCATGAGGGGGGGGGGGGGTCGTGAGTACTGATGATCCGACCCCGTTAACGCTCGAGAGGGGGTCGTGAGTAGTTTTCAAAATTTGAGCTGCTGGGGGTCGTTTTATTTTAGGTTTTTGGGTTTTTGGTTTTACTTCCGTCAAGGCCCGGAACACAACCCGACCCCCGAAGCTGCTATAAAAGATTTTGGATGGACCAAAAAAAAACTTCTTTCGGGTCAGCTTAAATGGCCTGTTAAAAAACAGGCCGGGTTCGAGTTTAAGTGTTTGCATACAACTGGGTTGGTCCGTTAACACGTTTAAATCTAAATTTTTGAAACCAACTTCTAAGCGAGAAATAAACACGCATTGGGTTTTTGGTTTTACTTCCGTCAAGGCCCGGAACACAACCCGACTCCGAAGCACAAAAAAAAACAGCTTCCGCGTCAGCTTACTGCTTACATGGCCCGTTAAAAAACAGCCCGGGTTCGAGTTTAGGTGTTTGCAAACAAATGGGTTGCCCCATTAGCCCGTTCACATCTAAATTTTAAAAATCAACTTCTAACCGGGAATAAACGCGCATTGGGTTTTTTGGTTTTACTTCCGTCAAGGCCCGGAACACAACCAGACCCTGAAGCAAAAAAAAAAAATCTTCCGAGTCAGGTTACATGGCCCGTTAAAAAACAGCCCGGGTTCAGTTTAAGTGTTTGCATACACATGGCCCGTTAAAAAACAGCCCGGGTTTGAATTTTATGGCCACACCACCATTGATTCAGCCCGGTTTATGACTTACTTGCTGCATCAGTAATGCAATGATATATTTTTTTTATGAATTTGACTCTAAACCATATCATAACGATGCATTTCTATTTTTAATGTTTATGAAGTTTTTTATGTTGTAATCTATTTCATTTGACACTGCTAGAATATGTTTTTTATGACAACATATAACCATTAAATTCAATTGAAATTGTCAGTTTCGTTATTGTTTATAATTACATCATAATGTTGATTGCAATTGCAGGTTAACGTCGCTCGCGATAACCGTTCCCTGAACCTATATTGAGCTTTAGCGGCGTCTCCTACGATTGGTATAATCACCATTTTCTCCATATAATATGCTTAATATGTGATGATGTACATATAGATAGATAACCTTATAAAATATTTTAAAAAAATTGAATTTAAAACAGGCCCGGTTCAAGTTTAAGTGTTTACATACAACTGGGTTGGTCCGTTAACACGTTTACATCTAAATTATTTTAAAACCAACTTCTAACCGAGAATAAACACGCATTGGGTTTTTTGGTTTTACTCCCGTCAAGGCCCGGAACACAACCCGACCCCGAAGCAAATAAAAAAAACAAGGTTCCGGGTCAGCTTAAATGACCCGTTAAGAAACAGCCCGGGTTCGAGTTTAGGTGTATGCATACAAATGGGTTGCCCCGTTAACCCGTTTACATCTAAATTTTAAAAACCAACTTCTCGCCGGTAATATATACTCATTGGGTTTTTTGGTTTTACTTCCGTCAACGCACGGAACACAACCCGACCTTGAAGCACAAAAAAAAAACAGCTTCCGGGTCAGCTTACATGGCCCGTTAAAAAACAGCCCGGGTTCGAGTTTAAGTGTTTACATACACATGGGTTGGCCCGTTAACCCGTTTACATCCAAATTTTCAAAACCAACTTCTAACCGAGAATAAACGTACATTGGGTAAGGTCCTGTTCGTTGTTTTAAACGTGTTTGTTTTCAACACGTATCACAGGATCGCACCCGGAAGAGACATGTCAAATAGCAGGACTGTACACCTACTCGCTTCGTTGAACCCGTATCAAGGAAACTGGACCATTAAAGTTTGAGTCACGTCTAAAGGGACAATGCGCTATTACAAGAACGCACGAGGCGAGGGCTGCCTTTTTAATGTTGAACTGATTGATGAACATACGGAAACCAAATTTTACTATCGAAGATGCCGGTAACACAAGGAGCCTGTACTAACTGAATCAAAAATGTGTCCCCGCCGCAACGCGCGGGCACTCTTACTAGTGAATAAAGAATGTATGTTTAATCTTGTTTAATCTCTTTTGCTCTTGTTTAATCTTGATCTCTTCTCTTTAATTTGATTTTGTGATAAAGAGAGATCTTCAATGAATTTGTATGTTTATTTTGTGGAGCAAAGTGGCGAGGAATAAAGCTGCTCAAGTCTAGGGGTGTTCATCGGATCGGATAACGGGTTATTCGGATTTGAAAATTTTTTGACCCTATCCGAAATCAAATCCGATCCGAATTAGAAATATTCCTATCCGATCCGAATCGATCCGAATTCAATTCGGATCGGATTCGGATAATATCCAAATAATCCGAAATCATCCGAATAATCCGAAATAAACCTAAAAAATTTCCTATTTTTTTGTTCATAACATTTAATAGTTTAGAATCACAATAAACATACAAACCGGAAAATACGAATTACTCTTAACACAACTTTAAAGTTTAAAATTGAAATAATAGTCGATAAATATACCAAACCGGAAAATACAACTAAAAACATGTTTTTTATTCGGATTAAATGGATAGCCGAACAATCCGAATTTTTTAAAATTCCATATCCGAATCCGAATTAGTTATTCGGATAATCGGATTGATCCGATCCGAATATCCGAATAAGAATTCGGATCGGTTTATTTGGGTTTCGGTTTCGTTTAGGATTTCGGTTTTTTTCGGATTTCGGATTTCTTGAACACCCCTACTCAAGTCTTCTATTTATAGCCTAACACGTGAGGATAAGTTGTATGTCATCTGCTAACCCGGCGATTGATCCCCGTGGTCGATTCGCATTGACCGTGGACCACCAGTCCACATATTCTTTGATCTTGTGAATGTGAACATTATGTGAAGCCCCTTTCCTCCGTTTTGCCTTCAAACACAGATTAGTCACATGTCATCAAGTGTCTTAATCACTAGCATTTGACTTTGCAACAAATGTCCATGTATTTCAGTTAACTAGGTTAACTAATTTTGTTTATCAAACCCAAATTACTTTACATTTCTTTCTTATAATTGACTTAACCATTTCCATCTAAGTTAAGTCTTCTAGGTAGATTTGGATTAAAAATATTTTCTAAGTTAAATATTATTTAGACAGTTATTTGATTTTCAAATCACTTTTTTAAATAAATTGTTCAAATAGCTTTGTAAACTTTTCCTAAGTTTATAAAACTTTCATTTATATATAATTCTTTTATAGAACTCTCTTGATTCATAATGGGTTGGACTTGTAGTAGTATGTATCATCTTCGTACTTTGATAATAAATCTTCATTTAACGCTTGTTGTCTTATTCATACTTGCTTTATGACTATAGAAGATTAATAGTGTTTAGAAATATGCATGTGGCATATAGTATTATTGCGGAACTGGTAATAATATTTTAATTCACACTAGCTTAATTAGTTATTAATACCATTATAGATAATTAAAGTTCAAAACATTGTTTTCTCAACAAAAATCAATGGCAACAAATTTTTAATTTCATATATGTTACTATACATATTACTTTTTGTTTAGTATTCATGTTAGAGCATTCATAGTAAAATCATCTTCATCTCTATACTTAAACTAAATATCATATTTCTTGAAATTTTGTTAAACCTGTCAGATTTCATCTCAATATCTCTGCATCTCACACATAGACACTTATTCTATTTTTTTGATTTCATAAATACTCACAAACATTTATAGGGATGATTAATAATGAATCTCCATATTTGAAGAATCTATTTATAAGAGCATTCCCATCAGGTTCTCTGTCTTCATCTTTAAAATATAACTAAAAACACAATTTCTTTAATTTATACATCATTTTCTAAAACCTCCCTCAACTCATTCTCCATTCCCATCTCTATATTCTTTTTTTATTAATTTTTATCTATCTTTCATTTATAATCTTTACTTCTAACTATTTTGTCTTATTATCATTGTCAATATAAATTGATTTCTAATATATATTTATAGAATGGTAGTTGGAAATGGAGTGTTGTGGCAACACTCTAAATTTGAAGGATTCCTATACCATTTCACTAAAATTTAGAAATAGAGTTCAGAGATAGAGAATGGATTGGAGTGGCTATTTAGATGATTTTTCTAAATTTTAGAAATGGAGATAAATATGAACCTATTGGGAATGCCTCCATCTTTAAAATTTAAATAAAAAACACAATTTTTTTAATTTATACATCATTTTCCAAAAACTTTCCCCAACCATTCTTCATTCTCGTCTCTAATTTCTTTAATTTATACTATTAACTATTTTGTCTTATTATTATTTTCAACATAAATTGAAATCTAATATATTTTTATATGAGAGTAGTTTATAATGAAGTTGTGACAATGTTATAAATTTGTAGGCTTCTCATACCATTTCACTAAAATTTAGAAACGGAGTTTGAAGATAAGAAATGGATTGGAGTGATTATTTATATGATTTTTTTTTAAATTTTAGAAATAAAGATGTATATGGAGAACCCACTGAGAATTCTCTAAGAGTATTCCCAATGGGTTTTTCATATTTATCTTTAAAATTTAACTAAAAACATAATTACTTTAATTTAGAGCATTCCCAATAGGTTCTCTATCTCTATCTTCAAAATTTAACTAAAAAACATAATTTCTTTAATTTATACATCATTTTCTAATAACCTCCCATAACCCATTCTCCGTTATTATCTCTATATTCATTTGTCTTATTATTATTTTTAATATAAAATGATTTCTAATATAAATTTATAGAAGGGTAGATGGAAATGGAGTATTGTGAAACACTCTAAATTTGAAGGCTTCTTATATCATTTCACTAAAATTTAGAGATAGAGTTTGGAGATAGAGAATGGGTTAGAGTGATTATTTGGATGTTTTTTTTAAATTTTAGAAATGAAGATGGATATGGAGAACCCATTGGGAATGCTCTTATACATTATGTTCTAAAAACCTCTCTCAACTTATTCTTCATTTCTATCTCTATATTCTTTTTTTTATATTTTTTTCTTTTTCCTCCATTTATAATTCTAACTACAAACTATTTTGTCTTATTATTATTTCAATATAAATTCATTTCTAATATATATTTATAGAAGAGTAGTTGGAAATGAAGTGTTATGGCAATGCTTTAAATTTGGAGGCTTTCTATACCATTTCATTAAAATTTAGAAATAGAGTTTGAAGACAGAAAATGAGTTGGTGTGATTATTTAGATGATTTTTTAAAATTTTAGAAATGATAATGAGTATGGAGAACCTATCGAGAATGTTCTAAGACTCTAAATTTTTAAAGATATAAATTATAATAAAGAGCAATATAGAGAAACACCTTTTTAGATGGAAATAGAAATTCATGTGGCAATAAAAATTATAAGAAATATCCAAATTTTGAAGATGGAGATTCTTTTATGAATGCTTTTATAGCATTTCCAATGATTTCTCTATCTTTATCTTTAAAATTTAACTAAAAAACATAATTTCTTTAATTTATACATCATCTTCTAAAAACCTCCACCATATATTCTTTTTGCTCTTTCTTTCATTTAAAATCTTAACTCATAACTATTTTGTCTTATTATCAATTTCAATATAAATTGATTTTTAAAATATATTTATAGAAGGTAGTTGGAAATGATGTGTTGTGACAACACTCTGAATTTGGAGGCTTCTTATACCATTTCACTAAAATTTAGAAATGAAGTTTGGAGATAGAGAATAGGTTGAAGTGGTTATTTAGATGCTTTTTCTAAATTTAAAAAATGGAGATGATTTAGAATACTCTTATACATACATCCAAATGATATTATCCTTCCCATCTAGGGTCTTTAAAGTGCAATAGATTAAATCTACATCTTTTGTCCACTATAGGACTTGAACCCTCAACCACACGATGTGAATACATTTCCAACATATCTTAATATAACAAGTCCATAGGCCCTTTGGTTAGTATGTGTACTTTACTACCTATAATCTACCATTTATCAATAAAAGCCACCTAGGTTCCTTTAATTTCATATTCTCTGCTTTACCATAACCTTAAACATACCTAGGATCCAAAACTTTTGCTCAAAAATACGTGTCAACAAGAAAATATACCGAATATATCAAGAATGCACGAAGTAAAAAGACCTCAAACGACATCAAGAATGTGCACTGATGGTGCTTGTTAAAACCAAGAAGGGGTGTATAGGTTCTAACCTATTAAAAGATAGTTAGCAAATCAACCACAACATCATGATGTATAGTGGTTTTGATGAAAATTATCCACTATACCGTATGCATACCCATTAATTCCGATTATGAGAGATCACCATTACAAATGTCTCACTAACACGTGTAATGAACACCATTCAATTCTCTCTTTTAAGGTAAGAGTAACATATACTTCTCTTGCATGTTCAACTTGGAAAGATCATCATGTTCTCTCTTCTAAGCATGTTCTCTTACAAAACTCATTTTCGCTCTCTTTCGATTTACAAAAGCTTGATTAAGAAAATTGACCATAATGATTTTGACTTAATTTTTATACAACATTTATTTTATAGAATCTATGAATTTTACAAAACATTGCAAGTGTTAAAATTTTGCTTTCTCATTAAAATAAAAAACGATTACAGTAAAGTAGATGGAAAACGAGCAACAAGTTGCGCCGCAACCAGTAACATTCGTTAATTTTTAACCCGAAAACCTGACCCGTTTTAAATTTCAATGTAATTTGGATTTTCACTTATTAATAAGGTTTGATTTTCATGTTATTATGTTGTTTATGAATATATTGTCACTTATGTCACTTTACCCGTGATTTTTTAGAATTTTGTTGTATTAATTTGATCTTATAAGCTTTGAATAGTTATAATTATAGAGTCTAACTATAAGAAATATTTCCATAACAATTCTATACATTCATGGATAATATGATATGTTACATGTTACACAAGACATTTTGACTAACATGTGCATCCATCAAATTAATATATAAACATCCTTTTGTATCAAATTTTTTTTTGTATTATTGTCTTTACTTTTCTATTTCAAAGGTAGGATTTCAAAATTTTTAAAGTCTTATTCATTTTATTTCTATTTGTTTTAATTCTTGTTCATACTAGTTAATCAAATGGTCACATGACCATAACACAATCATGTCTAGGAATCCATATAATTCATACCCAGTGTATAGGATGGATGAGACAAAGAACATAAGAAGATGATCGATTACACGAAGGTCACACTTGAAACATTTTTACATTTTTATTTTTCTGTTTTGAATCGTTATTTTTTATTCAAAGGACCCAAGAATTTTTTTATTATATATGCTCATAAATGTTATATAATCATATAAAAAAAAGTCCATAATTTTATCAAAATCATTTTCGAAATCGTTAAAACATTGCTTCTAGCAATGTTTCAATTTTGACATTAGATCTATCCGTCAAAGAAAGAAGCATATCTTGCTCATAACAAACTGAAAAAGTGCAATACCATATTCTATGATAAACTTCATTGAAATACGATTCTAAGCATATCTTGTTCTAAAAATTATTTTTACGCATTTTAATTCATTCGTATGAATTCACAATCAATATTTTATAAACAGTGCGCAAATTCGTACCCTCTGATTTACATGGCTGTTTTGGTCTATTTAGGGTACAGATTTTAATTTTCTAAATTAAAGTTATTCAAAACATTCTAATTTAGTAGACTGGAAAATCTTGATTTATAATAAAATTGTTTAATATTTTAAATATCTTAAACAAAACAGAACAGTTTCCTGTCCAAAAACTGATTTTGTATTTCATCTTCCTTTTTGATATTTTCCTTGTGTTTATCTTATCATTTATTCATTAGATTTAGTATTTCTTACCCTTAGCCTAAAACACATTTATAAACTTGGGTTTAGGGCTTCATGGTTAGGAATGATCAAGTCACACCTACATCCAATGCTTTCACTCACTAATTAATGTGAGTTTCTCACACCCAATTTTAACGCTTTTATACATTTTGGGGTAACATGTATATCCTATCAAATCAATTGCTTATATATTCATGTTTCAAACTACAATTCACATCATAGACTTGTGTGTTACTGGTTACTTGCTCATGATTACGTGCATAGATTTCTTCGATAACCATGATCATACGCCCCCTTGCACTCAGGACCGTGTTTCGAGTGGAAAAGAGACTCAGATCCGAATACGTTGGTTGGTACTAACGGGAAATGACATTCATTTATACTTTACAATCAGGATCTTGATTCGAGTTTAAAGAACTCTTATTTGTGTTTTACAAGTTCATGGAATTGTATAATTTTTTTATGTGGTATTTAAACTGTATGAACTCACCAACTATTAAGTCAGTTGACATTATTTTATATATATATATATATATATATATATATATATATATATATGTTACATGTACAATTATTAGAGGATGACATGCATAAAGACACTAGATTTAGGATATTTTAAATAAATGTTTGAAATGTTTTCACTTCCTTGTATTTTCTTTATTATGAACTTGTGTACTTGATGCTTTTAAATGAAATAATGATGACATTGTCACGTAATAGTGTCACATGTGTTTTGAGCAATTTGTACGTCACACTCAGCGTTTCCGCTAAGCCGGGATGTTACACAACCCACATACTAAAAGAGCAGGTTTGTGTAGCGAAGAAGCTTCTTTATGGGTTGCGAAGCAACATGTTGCTCGTTTGTCAGCCACTTTATTGTAATCGTTTATTATTTTAACGAGAAAGAAAAATTTTAACACTTGCAATGTTTTGTAAAATTCATAGATATAAAATAAATGTTGAATAAAAATTAAGTCAAAATCATTATGGTTAATTTTCTTAATGAAGCTTTTGTAAATTGAAATAGAGAGAAAATGAGTTTTGCAAGAGAACATGCTTAGCATATGTCATGATGATTCTTCCAAGTTGAACATGAAAGAGAAGTACATGTTACCCTTACCATAAAAGAGAGAATTGAATGGTGGTCATTACACGTGTTAGTGAGACATTTGTAATGGTGATCTCTCCTAATCGGAATCAACGGGTGTGCATACGGTATAGTGGATAATTTTCGTCAAAACCACTATACGTCATGATGTTTGTGGTTGATTTGCTAACTATTACACTTTCTTTCCAAAAAAATCTCACTTTTAATCGGTTAGAACCTATACATCCCTTCTAGGTTTTAACAAGCACCATGATGTCGTTTGAGGTCTTTGTACTTCGTGGTTTCTTGTTATATTCAAAAGGATGCCATGTATTTGTTTTAGTGGTCGCCATAGTTGACGTGATTGACGAGCAATCGATCATGATTTTGCTAACTCAAACAATTTTGTGGACTTTTGTTGGTAACGCGCCGGTAGGTTCATGGTCACATTTAGAGGTTCTCATTAAAATCGGTTCAGTTCACAACCGACCAATAAGTTTACAATTGGTATGAGCATTTTGAAAGTGGTTGTTACTGAAAGAGAGAGAAAATGTAACGATAAAGATATAAAAAATTATTATTTAATTGAGAGTGAGAGAGAAAAGGTAATGTGTTTTGGTGTAATTTGGATTTGGAGATAGGGTAAGGATTGAAATGCTCAGAGTGGTTGTAAATAAAGGAAAGAAAAAAGTTAGTGACTTTTGTAAATTTAGAGATAGCTCGTTCGCCTTAGTTGTTGAAATTTGGTTATGAATAAAAAAGATATAAAATTGTAATGATAAATATATAAAAAATATTATTTAATTGATAAAGAGAGATAAATGCATTGTATTTAGGGGGTGTTTGGGTGAACTTCTAAAACTTGCTTATTTGCTTTTTGAAAAGCAAAAAAACTATTTGAAAAAACTCTTCCAAAAGCTTCAAATTGAAGCTTTTCAAAAACGCTTTTGCTTTTCAAAAAACAAATTAAGCAAATTTAAGAAGCTCACTCAAACACCCACTTAGTGTAATTATAAAGATGTGGATAAGGGAGGAGCTAGAAATGCTTTTAGAGCATTCACATTTAATCCATCAAAATATGTGAGTGATTTTTTTATAATGTAGATAGTAATTTAGGATGTTGTGAGTGAATGAGAGAGAAATATAGTGATTTTTCTTAGTATTTAAAAAGTTATTGTTCATGCCATATAACTTTTTAATATATTTTGAAAGTGGAGTGAAAGAAAGAAAAATGATAACGATAAAGGTAGAAAAAATTATTATTTAATTGAAAATGTAGTGATTTTTAGTGTAACTTTGGGTTTGGGGATAGAGAATTAAATAGCGAATGGTGTTTTATAATATAAAGAGTAGTTTAGGGTGCTGTGAGTGAAGGAGAGTGAAATGTAGCAATTTTCTGTAAATTTGAAAAGTTATTGTTCACTTCCTATAATTATTTTATATTTATTGAAAGTGGTTATGAGTGAATGAAATAAAAACGTTAATGATAAAAGTATGAAAAACTATTATTTAACTGAAAATGAGAATGAAAATGTATTGTTTTTTAGTATAATTTTGGATTTGAAGATATGGGAAGGGATGATAATGCTATTATGGATAATTTCCCTAAATTTTAGGGACGAGGATGGAGATCAAGAACGTGTTTGGAATCGAAATAGAATTACAAAACAACACTGGCAAAGCGTCAACGTTTAAAAAACGTTAAGGCTTTTTTAGTCGCGAGGGGGGGGGGGGGGGGAGGTAGGTTTTTGGTTGAAAGCATACCAAAGTAACATTGCATCAACTATTTTTATTTTTAATTAAAATAAATCAAAATAGGTAAATTTACCAATTTTGAAATTAAGGATGGGGAAATATGCAATTGAATATTCGAGTTGGGTATATATGCATTTTAAAAGGGAAAAATTCCCAAATAAGCGTTTATGAAAACATTTTTCAGGTTTTATGTGCCATTTGCAAGAAATACCCAAAATAGGTATTATAAACTAGTCGTGACGAGTAGTTTATGATTACACACGAGTAGTTTGTGAAACCAGTTAAAACTCCCCACGTGCCTTAAATTAAACGTAACGAGCATGTTCACTAATCATTTACTCGTCACGACTAAAGAAGTTTCATGTCTTGTAATCAACGCCCACGAGTAATTCATAAGTCCTTTAATCGCGACGATTAGTTTACCTGGTTTACATTCCCTACACGAGTAGTTTATTAGTAGTTAACTCGCCGCGACTAGTTTAACCTTACAATCTACTCGTTGCGAGAACTTATGAATTACTCGTGGGCGTTGATTACGAGGCATAAAACTTATTTAGTCGTGACGAGTAAATAGTTAGTAAATTTGCTCGTTATGGTTAGTTTAAAGACACGTGTTAAGTTTTAATTGGTTATACAAACTACTCGTCACAACTAGATTATAATACATATTTTGAGAATTTCTTGCAAATGACACATAAAATATGAAAAATGTTTTCATAAACACTTATTTTGGGAATTTTCCCTTTTAAAAGTTTTAGAGGGGGAATATGCAATTGCCCCCTTTTAAAATCGTCTTTTAAAAGCCAATAATTCAACAAGTTGTTTTCAAACTCAATCACAAACATGCTCTTAATTTCCAAATTTGTAAAAACGACATTGATGATGTTTTAAAACTTTGCATCTATTATGTTTAAATTCTTTAATTAAAATTTTATATTAAAAATTAATTCCAACCGATCGTAACCGGTTCTAATATGTCAGGGTTTTCCACTTCACAAACCGGTTTCAAACCAAACCAATTTTAAACCAAATCAGTTTCACCCTAATCGGGTTTGAACATTCTTGACTAAAACCGAAACAAGTTCGGTTTTGGGAATAAAAAAAATGTGCACCTCTAGTCACATTATGGGGCTTAGTTAGCCAAAACACCAGGCATGAGCAACCTCACCTATGAACTTATAAAACAAATCTATTCCCATTATTATTGGGCATAACAAGCAAGAGTCAAGACTATGATATGAAGCAGGATTTGTGGATCTAAGGGAAAACTGCTTCCATATGGATTCCCCTATATGACTTTAGTTGGGGGATAGATACTGACATTAAGAAAACAAGAGAAGGAAAAGATAACCAGTAAGAACTGAACTTAAAAACACTCTGATGCCAGGTCATCTTCGTCCCGTTAGGTATCCGACGTTCAAACTTTTAGAAGCGGGCCCCACACCATCAACCCGAGCCTTCTTTCGTGACCCTTTGGAACAAGGGCCCGTTTCCTCCTCTTCATCGTCCGTGTTTACTAACGTACGTCCGGACCTGGTTTTCACACTTATTTTTCTAGGAACGTATACGTTAAAGTAATAACCGGCTATGGTTTTAACCGACTTTGATGGAAAATTTTCCAATGCAAGTTTTATAAAACTATTACCTTTGTATTTCGGTTTTGAAATATTATTCAAAACGCGTGCAAACATCTGCTGCTCTGACTGTTTCCATACGTTCGCAACGACTTCTCCCATCTCGTCAAACTTCCAAATCCGGAAAGCGGGTCCCAGATCTTTTTCGAGAAAAGCGGTTTTCTCGCTGATGTGGCGCTTGACACATGGGACGGATCCAGCGATGTGGCAATCGCAATGGTCAGGTCTCCCTCGCCCAATCGCACCCCTTTCGGTCTCTCGGGTGGCTGTGTCATTGTTTGACCAGATTACAGTCCCTAACCATTTTGAAGAGTTGAGAGTTTTGTGAGGGTATTTCCTTTGAGGTGGGCCCTTCCAATCTGCCACGTCAGCTTGAAACCGCGGTCCTACAGGGACTGCATATTTCTGTTCATAACTAAAGTGGTCTATCTTCTCAACCTGTTTTGGCTTCTTCATGATTGTGTTAATAATTTCACCTATTTATCAGTTTTAGAAATTGAATAGATGAAATAAATGCAT